>NW_015113252.1:308322-315864 GCF_001443285.1 Poecilia latipinna | reverse complement strand
ATATATATATATATATATATATATATATATATATATATATATATATATATATATATAAATGTCACATTTCTGATAATTATGAACACAAGTGGAAAAAAAAATTGAAAAATTTAGAAAGACACACATCTGTGTAAAATAAGGAGTGGAAATCCATCTGAGTAAGAAACATTGATTTTGGCCTCACTTTCTCTGGCCTAATTCCAAAGCAAAGTTTTTCCACCTGTGAAATTTAGATAACGTTTCCAAACTGACAACCCATGTTGTGCTTCCATTTGTTTGAAATGCATACATGCAAACACACAGGTCCTTCCTCGGATTTCCAGTGCAGAGAAGGAACAATTTGTTTGTATTAGGGAATGCGTGAAGGGTTTTTGGCAACGTTACGGTGTACTTCTTGAAGCTTAGAAAAACAAAACTGCTGATTCGAAAGTCAGCTTTGATAAAATGAAAATCATCTATCATGTACCACCTAAAATAATCAGTTTGGGAATCCTGTCAGTCATGCAGTAAAAAGTGTTTGTCCTCTTTTGGGGGGAAAAAAAAAAGTCTTTCGAGTGTTTTTCCAAAGAGTAAAAAGGCCTTAGTTATGTACCAACCAAGTTAGTTTCTCTCCAATACCAATCTGATTTGTGTAGCTATTTGCAAGTTCACCTCAGTAAATTCAGTTCATTATTTTTTTATTGAACATTCTTTTGTTTTAAAGTGCATTACAATAAAACGCTACATTTCATCAGTTGTTATATGCCTTACATCGGTAATGTGATTGCGTCCAGACTAGCTCACTTACCAGTGACTCTCTGGATAATTCTCTCATTCTTTCAAAATTTTTCTCCCAACAGGACATCCCACAGCATATGTGTTGTTTCAACACGCAGTTAACGAGGTTAGGTAATCTTCCACACGTCACCTGCATTATTTGTCTCAAGTCACCTCATTCTTTGGTTCTGCTGATAATGATTTATGCTAGGTCAGTTTCCTGAAATGCTAGCTTAATGCTAGCAGGTGTAGTCCTTGTTTTTCTATGACTTTATGATAAGTCAGTATACTATTACCAATTTCAGGTAATAGTATACTGAGAGAACTTATGAAAACATAGCTTATCTGCTTCCTGACCTTGGTCTTTGTCTTTTAAACGTGGACAGTTGAGGATATCTGAGCACAGCTAGCGGAGCAGCTCACATGACACAGGTGGGCAGTCATCACAGTCTCACTGAACGCCACCGTAAATGTCGAAAAACACTAAAGCTGTCGGTGAATACCCATTTAGTCAACGAAATGATGTGCACAACTATATCACAACTTGTGATATAGTCATTATGCACACCAAAACAGGATTTAGATTTAAACACTTTAAAGGGGGTTGACCAATCTACAAAATTCAATACTTTGAGGTGAAAAAAATAAGAATTTTAACCTAGATGTTTGCCTGGTTCAGCTCTTGTGAAAGGTAAAAAAAAATACTTCATTGGATCGTGCAATTTGCTGGAGACATGTCCCATTTATCCTGCCAGGCAGAGATACCCATTGGCTTCCTCGGATCAATTAAAAAACATGCCTCTGAGTTGTAAGTCCTGTTTCTGTTTGTGTATCAGTGCACTTCTGACTACACGTTTGCATATTTGCACAGCTGTGTGTGTTTATATCCACCAGTGCATGTGTGTGCCCACGCGTGAAAGTCTGCGTGAGTGCGCATGTGCATGTGTGTGTGTGTGTGTGTGTGTGTGTGACAGAGAGAGAGAGAGCGCCAGGAAGAGAGTGGGTGGGATAAGTTTTGACAAAGTTCCCCATTTTTTAGAAATAATCACTTGTTCCCGTCATAGAGTTGTGTGCGACTGCGGCTGATGCTGAGAAGGGAAGCCCAGAAAAGGCCTCTCTGGTTCTCTGTTGTCTCCTGCTCATCTCTTTGTTCCTTCATCTCTCCGGTGCATCCGACCCTGTGTCCCTGTAGCTCCTAACGAGGGGGTGTGGTTGTCACTGGAGCCATCGGAGCTGAATTACCATATTAATTAGCTCATCTTTTGACCGACAAACACCGAGCTGAAATGTCACCACACTCACATTGGCCATAGGAAACACAATTAGTGGAAGTCATTATTGTTTTAGTGATGCACAGGTTTTTTTTTTTGTTTTGTTTTGTTTTTTACTCCATTTCCTGCGTCCTCCATTCGTTCCTCTTTTCTCACTGCTGTCTCTCTCGTTTGCACCTTACCAGCATTTTTTTTTTCTTTTCACTTGTCGAGCTGCTTGCAACAGAAAGCAGATTAAGCTGAGATAATTATGCAATGTGAATGTTTGTATCTACTTGTATGAACATTTGTCATTCATACTTTAGGGTTCATGGAAAGCTGGAACCCTAAGCTTTCCATGTAATGACTGTAGATGTTGGTACATCTACAGTGTAATGACAATACGGTGTGCAGAGCTGCAGAGGTATTTGGCAGGCACTGTGAGCTGTAACTGATAGGCAGTCCTTTTTATTTATTTTTTTTTAGTTTTTCCCCCTACAGTCTCTGAATTAACTTGAACAGGATGTGAGGTTTTTGCACACAGCTCTAATTATTGGATGGAATTTCCTTCATGATGCAAGTATAGTCAAAAACTATTTATGACTCCACAGGTTTTCTTTTATTTATTATTATTTTATTTATTAGCAGGAGTTACTGCTACTCTAAAAACTGTAACTTTTCTCCTAATTTTTCAAAACATGCGTTTGGATTTACCGACATGCACGTGCATGCATCAAGCAGACAACAACTCTCTGCCGGCACACGTCTCTCTCTCTCTCTCTCTCTCTCTCTCTCTCTCTCCAACTCTCGTCTTCCACACGCCTCGCAGAGTCATAATTTTTGAGATTGCGGTCGTGTGTGTTCAATATACAGCTTTTTCAGTGTCGAAAACACTCTGAAGTCGCATTTCCAATTGCTGAACATTTCAAAAATGATGTTGCTCTCTTATTAAGTTGTGTCTGTAAACCCCTGTGAGCTAAATGCGAGGCGCTGGCTGAACCTTTAAATGGGTTCAATTTTAATAATTATTTTTTGTCTGTCTACCTGTTTCAGGTAATCACAGACATTCCTACAGAAATTACAGCTTATGTTTTAATGTTGCCTTCATGCAGGTTGGATGCCAACATGTAATCATCTTTAAGGTCTGGGAGTTCCTTCTCTTTAATGATCGCTTTTCTGCAACAATAAAATATTAGTGGATGTGTTGGGAAAGAAATGATATTTGACTGCTGGTTGATTTTTTTTGTTTACCCCCTTGAGTGTCATGTGTGAATCATGGAGACGAATGGGAAGTTTCTGTTTTTAAAACTCACTGAACTTTTTTTAAATTGTGTCATGTTTCAACCAACCGCGTCGGGATATTAAGTGGTGAACGAATTTGAAGAAGTGCTTCATTTTAAAGTGTTGCATGCTTGTGCTTTTTTTTTTTTTTTTTTCCCCTTCCCCATTTACTTTGAAACCACTAAATCAAATCCAATGTATATCATTTAAACTGTTCAGATAAGGCTTCCCCATCTTCTTCTTCTTCTTTTTGCAAATAAGCATCATTATATAGACCAAAGGATACTGTAGATAGGTCAGCGATGAAGTTGCGGAGAATTTCAATATCACAATATCCCAAGGCTTGAATTATCTCACTATTCAGTCGATTTACAGAAAGTCAAAAGAGTTTGACCCAGCTGCAAAAACACCAAGACATGACTGACTTGTAGGGCAATGAGGGCAGCCATGTGATCAACAGTAACTGTAGAAGAGCTGTTGAGCTCTACAGCACCAGCAGTCGGCTGCTGCTGACAGGACAGCTATTGGGTGTGCCGGACATAAATCTGACCTTAATGGAAGAGTGGCAGAAAATATGATGTTGCTAGAAAGTTGCAAGAAAATCCGGCTTGCACTTTGCAACAAACTATGAAGAGGACACAGGACGCGGGTGAAAGATAGCGCTCCGCACTTGAATTTCAATTCACTGCGATGGTTTTGATCGAAGCTTACACTAGTGTTGCAACTGAAGAATCAAAGTTCAGATCTGAAACCAATTGAGAATTTGTGGTTGGACTTGAAAATTGCTGTTTTCAGACGTTTTCCTGGTAGTCTTATTAAGCTTGAGGAATTTCACACAAAAAAAAATAGATTAAAGTTTCACCTTCAAAAGATGGATAAAGATACTAAAGAAGACTTGCAGCTTTAATCACAGCAAAGTGCTGTTTCTACAAACTGCTGATTTAGGAAACACTAGTTATTTGTAAAAAAATAATAATAATAATAACTTTGTGTTGCTCCATCATATAAAATCCCACTTCATCACACCAACACTTGTGGTTTTAACTTCACAAATTCTCAAGCTTCTGGAAAGGAATATATTTGCAATGCTCTCTATAATCAGGCAGGTTTTGAGCTTGCAAGAACTTGCATTTAATTTGTTGGTGAAAAAGAAACTTGGTTAAACATATTGTTTTAGGGAGCAAATCTGCCATTCTTTTATAAATCCAAATATTCCGACATAAAGAAATACAGCCACACAATTATTGACATCACCACAGTCAATAAACTGGGATACTTATTCTAGTGAGCCCAGATTAAAGCCTACCTTTTGAAAATAACAAGCGTTCAGAGGGCAGTAGTCATACTTTTCGTCAAGCTGACACCTCATATTAAAAACATTTCGTTATTGATCTCATACAATATTCCAAAAAGAAATCTTGATTTTTCATTGAATGTAAGCAGACAGAACATCAAAATGAACTAAAAATAATTAATTGGTGTTTTGTATTTTTACCTAGTGAAGGAAAAAAAAAAAAAAAAGCCAAAATGTTAAAGCAGGGGTGCCTCCTCCAAGCTTGCAAATTGAAAATATTTCCAAGCCAGGCTGTTGCTTTAATTATGAAAGAACAGCATATATATCCAATCCAAATGAAAGATACATAGGAAAGTAAAACGTGAACAAGATTTGTTGTTTTACGTATGCGACGGAAACGTGAGCTACCACCATGTGGAAGCCATATGTTTTGTTTAAATTAAAGGTGTGCAGCAGTATTCCTCAGCTGTATCACTATTGATTGTCTTGGTATATTCCTTGTGAAAGCATCTGATGAATGTTTAAGCAGGCGGGCTCACATATCCTCCTGTGTAAGTCTGACCCTGGACTTGTGCCGCTTGTTTCTTTAATGCTCTAGGGATGCTATATCATCATTCGGATTCTGTGTATGTCGTCCTGATATCTTGGCCTCTTCACAAGTCTGGAAGCAGACAGTAACCCCGTGGCCTTCCATATGTGCCTGCGAGTCTGAATACACATAACTTTCCCTTTGCACAAGGCTAGGCGTTGTAGCACGCCCTCACAGGAAATAGTGTCATGTCCCATCCTAATGTCGTTCAGGACGCCAGTCACAAAAGTTTAAACACAAAAGAGAAAAGCCTTGGCGTGCCGTTAGCATAGAATAAAGCACTTTTACAACAAATAAATGTAGAGGTCCTCACAGACATTTTTTTAGCAATGTGTATCAAACAATTTTTTTTTTTTTTTCCATATGTGGAGCAAATTCAGGAATGACCACAGTGGCCTACCTCCAAGTTTGTATTCATTTGTTATCAGCAGATCAACCACTGAACCTTGAAGAAGTGACTGTTCCAACAAGAGAACAATGATCTGAAATAGACATCAAAACCGTTTTTGAACACAAGTCTCAATTTCAGCCCCACTGAAAAATTGTGGGCTTGGTCTTGCTCAGAAAAATAACTATAGTACCTGCAATGCAGTCTGCCAACTCTGCTCTGTTAAACCTAACTACGATTAATAGATATATGCCATCCATCCGTCCGTCCGTCCGTCCGTCCGTCCATCCATGTCTCAGTTAAGAATTGTTCTATGTTTTCTTTTTTCCTTCTTTTTTTTCTGTATAACTTTGCTTGCTCACAATGCTCTGCATACACCACAGTGGCTTTTTAATGTAAGATTTATTATTTCACTGGCAAATAAATAAAACAATGGGCTTGATGTATGAGCACAAAGCAACTGAAGTAAACATTTTCTTTACCAGTTGTTACGTTTTCCTTTCATGTTGTTTCTGTATTAAAAAATAGTGCTAAAAAGTTATTAGTAATTCACACAGCATTTGTAAAACACTACATGGGTTTTTGACATTTATATTTTGAAATATAATGTTTTATACAATATGTACATTTATTTATTTATTTATTGAAGAAGACACTTAATACAGATTAATCAACTGCTTAGAAAGAGATTCACATGTTCTGTTTTTAACGTGAGTGTGTCCAGCCACCGTCTGGGCATTTGTCATTTACATATTATGTTATGTCTGCTGCCATACATAATGTCATATGGTAATATCACTGTGTAAGCATTTGCATGTGTCACTCTGAGTGTGTGTGCAATGTGGTTTTGCAGGGGACCTTCACTTGAGACCACTGGTGTAAGAAGTGGGTCAATCCCACGGTGCAAAGTCGAGCATCGACAGGTCTGTGAGAAGCAGAGGGAAGAAGAAGAAGAAGAAGAAGAAGAAGAAGAAGAAGAAGAAGAAGAAGAAGAAAAAGGAGGAGGAAGAGGCTGAAAGCAGACCTCGGTGAATCAGAAGCAGCATCACAGTTGAGGCAAAACATACAGCATGCGTGCAGCATGTACGCCACGTGCTCCCTATGTGGGTGGACTGAGCAACGAGCTAATCAGATGTGTTGATGTGTATTGGGTGAGAGCGTGGCTGCTCAGCGAATGTGTGAGAAATCTGTCTTTGACCTTAAATCTCACTTTCATGCTGTGGCAATCGACGACTTGTCAAACGAGGGCTGATCTAGACAAGTTTTGAAGGACAAGTGGAAGGGCGGAGAGGGCAAAACCCCTCCAGAGCTGAAAAGTGCAACTCGCCCCGGTGTAGAAACACTTTATAAAACTAGAAAATAACATTTTTTTTCTACTTTGTCACTTTGTTTTCCAGGAGCATCTAACTAAATGAGAGAAAATCGAGGGAATTTAACTAAACTTAGTCAATATCACACAGATGCATTCCAAGTACTTTTTTGTTTTTGTTTTGTTTTTTTAGGTGATTATAGCTTACAGATAGTGAAAACAGAAATATAGCTTTTTTTTTTTTTTAAAGAATTGATCTTTTACCTAAGTAGGTGTACTAAAAAGCAAGACATGCTATATTTAATGATATTTTCATTGATTACCTATTTTATATCATTGTTTGAAAGCATAATTATAGATTATTCATTGATAGTTTTAATAGCAGATAATGTGACTAAAATACTGTAAATTAAAGGCGACTTGTGTTACTAAGCTGGATCGACGAGATTCGACAATTTATATTAATTTTAATTCATTTCCTTCTTTATGTTAAAAATTCACAGAGAAGTGTGACTGATCATATATTTCCAATAGCTTTCGGTGTGAATAAATTGCTATGACATGAATTCATTTCTATGAGATCAAGCTGTGAGCCAAATGATGTTATGTTGTTTACGAAAAGATCTTCCCCCCCCCCCCAAAAAAAAAAAAAAAAAGTGAGTTTTTTAAAAACAA
>NW_015113252.1:296815-304989 GCF_001443285.1 Poecilia latipinna | reverse complement strand
AGATCAAGTTTTGGGCCAAATGTTTTTTTGTTGTTTTCCAAAAAATCTCCCCCCCCCCCCCAAAAAAAAAAAAAAAATGTGATGTTGTTCAAAATACATCACTCTGCATCTAAGAATTGACTTTTCTGAATTATCTAATAACCTTGACAGGAAGATCCAGTTTCATTAGATGCAAATGTAATTATTTCATACTTAAATGAAGATTATTGCCACAGACTACTGTGCTGCAAAGTGCAGGAGTGTTTCTCTTTCTGACGCTCACGGAAATCAGGATGTGTTTAACAATAAACTCAAAACAAATCTGATACCATAACATGGTTAAGTTCTGAGTTATAGCTTTCACTTTGATTTTATTTGCACAGTGGGGGTGTTCCCCCACTTCCCCCCGCCCCCCTCCTCTGTTCTTTGCCCCAGAAGATGCCTTTAGAAGTCTTCTCTCATGAGAAGAATGTAACAAATCCCACATTGTTCATTGTTGTCTGCCTCTCCTTGAAAATGAAATGAAAGATTTAACAAAAAAAAAAAGAGAAAAAAAATAACTTCACAATAGTGTGGGCTGGGGTGGGGGACAAAAATGGAATTACAAAGATCACATTTTAATCTTTGATCTGGTGTGTTAAGAGAAAGTGTTGGTGTGTGTGTGTGTGTGTGTGTGTGTGTGTGGAAGGGTGACAATGTCTTAGAGAGTTGGGGGAGGAAAGAAAAAAAAAAGCAAAGTGGAAGAAAGGGACAGTGAAAAAGCAAAAAGGAAGGGGTGATGTTTAGCTGTCCTTGAGGGTTTGGGATTCGTGAAAAGAGGAGTCGCAGGCAGGGAGAGTGGGCTGTTTATTTACAGCAGAGAAGATGTCTCCCTCAAGGGCTTTCCAGGGAAGCTTGTCCCCGTCATCACTACCTCAGCTCCTGCACCTACCCTTCAGCTAAACTCTGCATGTAAGCTCCACCCAGCCAGGGAGGACAGCAAACGGGGGCGAGAGGGGATACTCTCCTCCTTTTCTCCTAGCCTCTGGCAGAGATCTCTTCTACCACCCCCCCTCCCCCCTTACTGCCGACTCCGCTGTCTAAAGCCGAAAACGGAAAGGGTGGGGAGGGGGTTGGGGGCACTCGGTGCCTCCGCCTCGGCAACAACAAAAACAAGGAGACTCCTTATGCCAAAGAAGTGCTTATTAAATCCCAGGCAGCCGTGCAACTGCGCTGCGGAGCGAGTCAAAATAAGAAATTCTTTGTTGTTGGGGGTTTTTTCACCCTGCCTCCCTCTTACCCCAGATGCTTTTTTAACCTCCTCATGATCAGCCTGGACTTTCCACCTCTCCCCCTTTCCTTCCTTTCCATCTTTGTACGAAGCGATGTGTGGCTGAGGCAAAAACACGGGACGTGACAGCCCGGCAACAAAAACATGCAGATGTGACAGTGTGAGAAGGCCACTGGAGGGCAGAAATAAGGGGTAGAAGAAAGAGGTGGGGGTGGGGGGTGACAGTATGGGGAGAGAGAATGACACAAACAGTAAAATCTGATAGAAACCGAGAGGAGAGAGAGAGAGGGGAAAAAAAAGAGGAGCGGGCATGAGAGAGGAAAGAAAGACTGTGGGATGAAATGCTTGGAATAGTGAGGAGGGTTGTTAGTGTGGATAAAAACAAAGAAACAGAGGGGGGTTTGTAGGGAGGGGGGCGCAGATTGAGGGGGCGCATGTTGTCGAGGTGGCCCGGGTCCCTGGTGCCCTCCTGTTTCATGGCTCTCACAGCTTGTCAGTGAAAACAGCCCAGCCATGCAGACAGCTGTGCTCAGGAGGCTGCGGGGGCGAGAGGAGAGGAGCAGAGCGGAGAGAGGAGAGGAGGAGAAGACCTTTGTTTTCCATTTTGCTCCATCAATGTCCTGGTTTTCCTCCCGGCTCCCCATACGAGCACTCCATCAAAATTTCTGGGCTCTGCCATGTTTGCTTCCATCGTCTGCTAAAAAGGAGAAGTGAAAAAAAAGAACAGTCTCAATTCAAGACACAAAGTTGGATCTGTGTGAACGTTGATGTGTGCATTATTTGGGGTTTTGCTGTTGTAAGTAACTGTAGATGGATGCCACATTTTGACCGAGCAGACTTGATGATGAAGACGTGGCTTTTGTTTGACACAGGCACTCATGGCGTGAAAACTCAAGGAGGTAAAACGCTTTTAAAAGTCAACTTGGTAAACTGCGATCTCATGTGTGTCGAGCGCCGGGCTGCAGGCTAGCTGCCTGGCTAATTAATCAGTTATGGCAGCTGGTTACGCTTTTGTTACTTCAAAAGAAGCAGAATGGCGTAGAAGAGCGACATTCTGCTCAATCAGCGATTGAGAACGACCACTAAATTCTGGGTCTGCCTCCGGTTCTCCTCCCAGCAGTGACCACATGCGTTCCCAGAATGGGTGATTGTTGCAAAGTGACTGAATTGAGGAAGTCAACTGTCCACCGTTACAACACGCTGACACAGGAGATGTGATTGCAGCAATGGGAAAAGTGACATTGGTTGGGTCTCTTTCCTTCCTTAATAATTAGCATCTTGTTCATATTTTAGATTCTTGTTTTAAATTTTGCAGTGCATATCATGCAAGTCTCATATCTTTCCATGCACTCTTGGCATACTGGAGGAGACCTAAGAACTGGCTGCGTTACGGGGACAATGCTGACGAGCCGCCATTTCTGCTACGTTGAAATCAGTCACAGGTTCGATGGGGTGATTTTTATGAGGCCTAAAAAGTCCTGGCCGCGGGCTAAAAGGGTGGATTCATCTCCGCTTCACCCCTTCAAACAAAACATCTCCCAGCATTGAGACTTAAAAGAATGTGACAGCTTGTCATCCAGATCATCTCCACTCATTTGTACCTTTTTGTGTTCATGCCTGCAACATCAGAGAGATCACGCAGATCAATGCTCGCGTTTCTTCTCTTTGAAGTAGCAAGTGCTGTCCCTGTGGCAGCACCCTCCCCCCTACCCGGCCCCCTCTCCACCACAACCCCTGCCTTCACTCTGACCTTCTCAGTGCCTCATCAAGGCCTTTGGTTTACCTCCACCTCTTCGTTACCTCCCCCTCCGCCGTTTCCTGCCATCTTGGCCTTGTTTACGAGTCTCTCCCCTGGAAGGACAGGTTAATAGAAGACCTGGCTCAACTCAGGCCCGTCTGGTTCTCATTCACTTCCCAGTAAGATTTCATATCCAGTATTACCTGCCACACACACACACACACACACACACACACACACACACACACACACACACACACACACACACACACACACACACACCAAACTTTGCTGAAACGTTTTCAGTGAGCACTATATGTGATTTTTTTTTCTTTTTTTAAACATATCAAACACATAGAAGCTGTAATGCTCCACTTGTGAAATTAAATATGTGAATCTTGTTTTTGGCACTCAGACAACAATTATAATTGTTATACTATATACAGGACACAGTTTAAAAAAAAAATCAAACACAAAAGAATGTCTATGCAAAAATCTAATATTACTCCATTTTTGCTGCAATAACAAATAAGGATGCAGATGTTTGTTTTTCCTTTAGATTCAAAATCATTCAGCTTAAACTAACAGACTGGGACCGATGCATGAGAACGAGCTGCTCAAGAAACAAGCTACTCATGAACTAGTGTAGCGAGGAAAAGAAAAATTATGTCCAATTGGACAATCTGAATCGCTTCTGGCTCATGTATGGGTTTAGTTTGTTTTTGTTTTGTTTTGTTTGGTTGTTTGTTTTTAACACCAAACCGGCCGCAGTGCTAACCCAGGAGTTTCCACTGAGTTTGGGATAACTCATCTGGTGACGTGTGATCACCAACTCCTGGCTGCTGGAGAGGAAACAATTTATTTTACCACAAGCTGAAGGCAGGTTTCATAGTTACCAGAAACAAATCCAAAGACCTCACACATCACAATCCTCTTTCGAGTGTTTTGTGTAAGTTTCCAGAGCCGCTGCTTAAAAACTATAGAGCTGCTGATATTAAAACATTTGTTTGTACGGACATTTTAGTGATGTAATTTCATGGCACCGAGATGGTTCTCAGGCTGTGGAAAATCAAGCTGGTTCTTTTATATGACCAATAAAGAACCGGCTCCAGCGCCAGTCTTGATTAGCCTCTGGAACTGCTGCTGGTGGGTGGGGAGGGGGGAAATGCAACTGTATGTGAAAACACAAGAACAACATGGGTCTCTTGTTTTTTGACAAAACAAAAAGACAAAGGTGTTTCATAGACTAGGGCAAATATTAATAGACACATCAGAAATACAATGCAATATACTTTTTTTGTGTGTGTGTGTGTATCACAACTGGAGTATGCTTAAGCGTCGAGTGTGTGATGTTACGAACCACAACTCTGCAGCAAACATCTATTTACTACGGGAATTATGGTTTTGTCTGCTGCTTATGATTGAGTTCTGTGGCAGCTGGTCCAGCATGTGCATGTGACTCCTGGTCACAAAGTACAGATTGGGAAAACAAAAGATGCCACACCAACGTGAATCAACTTGTGACAAGTGTCATCATCTAGCATAGGGCCTCTAATCGTGCGACACTAATAGTTCAAGGTTTTTTTGCGTATGCCGTCTTATGCCCCCAATCAAGTGGAAACCATCACTACTTTTCTCTGACATAATTTCATGCTGTTGTAATGTTCACTGGTTTTTGCCCCGCACCTCCCTACTTAATGCCGCCGCAATGTGGTTTGCATCTAAAGGGTCAGCGTACTGGAGCTCCCAATTAAAGACAGAACAGTGAAGGCAGCCTCCAGCGCAAGAGGGTTACCCTGTAAATCAGCTTTCAAGGACACAGTAACAACCCCCTGAAAATACAGAAATACAAGCGCTGTGATCTTTTTATTGGAGGGGGGGATGAATGAGAGGCAGGAACTGGAGAAACGAGGAGCCAGGCCTGCTCCGTAAGGTTCTGACTTTGGGTGGGTTTAAATCACCTTGACTGGCTGAGCTCTAAAATCAACAAAAAAAAAAAAAAAAAACGAACCAAGCCCCCCCCGCCCAAAAAGAGCCCGGAGAGATTGGGCGACCGGTAAACAACGTCCGCCCCGTGCTCTGGAAACCCAGGGAGGGAGAGGAAACGGCATGTCCTTGGGACTTCAACTCTGACCCTCCTCCCTTGATGAAATATGGACCTTGCCCTGTGGTGTAAGCTTGTTTGAACTCAAGTCTCTAATGGGCAAGGTTGTGCAATTCTTTTGTGTGTGTCTTTTTGTGCTCCATGCATGCTTTTTGTTTTGTTTTGTTTTATTTTGGGGTTTTTTTTTGTGTGTATGTGTCCAATTCCAGAGAGTTAAAGAAAAACAAAGCCAATAACCGCTCCTGGAATGTATGTTTCGATTATTGTTCCGCTTCATTTGACGTAATGGCTTCACAGCAGTTTTGGTCCTGGAGGAAAGGATCGCAGATCAGGGAGTTCATCCCTTTGTTATTCCGATGTGTTGATTATGTTTGCACAGTTATGAGCTGGCGAGAGACGCGTAATAAACTGTTTTATGACTAGCACAAGTTAGAGGGTTCATTTGGAAAAAAAAAATCAACATGTGCTTTGCTGCTCTTTGATAAATGTTCCAGGAAGTGAATCGCGTGTCATACTTGAGACTTATAACTCTTCGCACTCATATTAAATGTGAAACTTGGTGCACGATCCATCACAGCGAGCACAGCTTCTGTAGCCATTGTCACGGCGAGCGCTAATGGGGATCCTAATAAACAAACAAACATCCTGCACAGCGACCGTTATCAGAAGATAAGTCGTTTTTAAGTCGATGCTCTTTTCCTATTGAAGAAGCTAAGAATAGAATGAAAGTTTTAGTCCTTTTAGGATCAGGATGGCCATTTTGTGTGTCACCACACAATTTATTGCTTATAAATTGTACAAACAATGTACAGTTGCTCACTTTTGGAGGTACTTTCATTGAACTGCGAGAAAATATTGCAAATCCCCCAAACTGGTTTGATTCTCTATCTTTGGCCATTTGCTGCCCTTCTCTCTTTTCCTTTTTTTTTTTAGGTTCAATTAATATTAAAGGCCACTAGGGCATTCATAAATTTAAACTTGGTTTCAACCTTTATTAACCTCAAGTCACTTTATGACATGATAAACGTAGTTTTGGCTTACAGACGAACAGCAAGGGCAAACTTGCTACTAAGCTTTAGCAAGTTCTGTTTTTTTAGGTACCACCTTGAAACTGTTGTGCCTCCGTTTTAGAAAGTCAGAAAACTTCTGCAAGGTTTCTGCAGTCTAAAGTTTGCTTGAGATGAATGCTGGAGACAGTACAGGAATTTATTTGTGTAAAACCGGCGTGTTATTTCCGCTCAAGCTTTTCACACTGTCAAAATCTCCCAACTAGCCCAAACCCTCTTGCTATTTATGTTTACTACCGACAACAAACACAGAGACACACGAGTGGGATTTGAAACGTTCCACTTCCCCCTCCGATTCCTCCCGCTGTGGCTGCTAGTGGGGGTAATTTCAACTCGCCGTCGTTTCCATGGCGCATCTGAAACACAGGACGCCCTTTGTACAAATTGATCTGTCCAACGTCCCCCATGCTGCGCCTGGTGTTTCCCTAATTGTCTATGCACATGTTTCAATCTCTGCTCTTTTAAATTTCAAATGACGGAGGGAAAAAGCTGGATGCCTTTTGCCCGATTCATAATGCACCTTCAGAGGAGGGATGGTGGCCACAAGTGTCGTAACCTAGCAACCAGGAAGTCGCTGTGGTGAGAGAACACACATAGAGAAAGAGAAAGAGAGAGAGAGAGAGAAAGAGGAGGGGGCTTTCTCTTAAAAAAAAAAAAAAACACTCTCATTCCTATTTATTCATGCCTTTGTTTGACCAGCTATTTTGGGAGCTTTGGGTGTTTCTCTCTCTTATCCAAGGTTTCAACTATTTTTAGCTTCATCTACAGCTTTCTGTCCCTTCGTACGGGGAGCGGGGGGGAGACACCGCTTAACCCCCTTTTCTATTTCTGCTGTGCCGCCTGCATCTGTTCCACAGAACCACATGGGAAAACCAAAGGGAAGGATTCTTGAGAGCGTGTGTGTGTGTGTGTATTTGTTAAATGAATGTGTAAAAGGGAGCGCATAAGAGGGGATGCAAGACAGCAGGAAAGAGAATGAGGGAGGAGAAGAGACAGAAGGAGTGTTTTCCATCTGTTTTTTTGGCTGGATGCGGTCTTTTTGTTTGCTGGGCAGCATGTTTTGTATTTTAATCTGGATATCTCACCATCTGGGTTGTGGCCCCATACAGAACATTTCCTTTGTCCCTGTTTATGCTATATTTGTGACTGCTGTGTTCGTACGCTCATGTTAGATTCAATAGCGCATACACATATATGTTTTGTCCTCTGGTGTTTATGCAGAAACACGGTCTGGTTGGTAGTCTTTGGATCAAAATGAACGTTTTTCTCTTTTCAGAGGATGCGTGTGGGGGGTGGGGGGGAATAAAGGCACGTTTGTGATATTTTCAATCTTTGAGGAGACCAAAACAAGCAATGAGCTAGAAGTTCACTGAATAACATTTGACTCATTAAGTCCTGGTCAGTCAGTCCTTCTTGTACCATGAATTTATTACAAAATGACAGTGGTGGATTTGATGTGTGCAGTGTTTTTTATGTAGATGTCTGTTAGATTTATCTTGGGTTGCTTTAGACGCCAAAACTAAACTCTTATTTTAAATTGGCCACCCATTTTACAAACTGTCTGTTGTCTATTCTTGGTAAGAGTGACTGCAAAATGTACAGCATGTCTTTCCAAAGGCTAAAGAAGGAAATGAACAAAGCATAATTTTCCCACGCCTGTTATTTCTTTCGTAGATATTTACACCTACCCTTCAATTTTCAGTGTCCTCTTGCCAAAAACAGTAATGTATGAGGCATGGTTGACATCTTTTCTAATAAAAAACCTATTCAGCAGGCTTAGATGTCATCAATGGTCGTAGATTAGTTTTAAAGAAACGGCACGCTGAAGTACTCTTCTGGACAAGCTTTTGTATTTCTGTGCTGCAGTGACCAAAGAGTGAGGAAGTAAGACCAGAACATGATGTGCAATTCCATTTTATATATATATATATATCTTTTTTTTTTTTTTTTTTTTTTTTAAAAAAAAAAACTTTTTTTTTTTTTTTTTTTTTTTTGCACAAATTTTTCCCACAACAC
>NW_015113252.1:224735-293779 GCF_001443285.1 Poecilia latipinna | reverse complement strand
GAAATAAGACCAGAAAAAGGTGTGTTATTTCATTTTATATATATATAAATTTTTTTTTTTTTTTTTTTTTTTTTTTTTTACAAAAAATACAATTTCTTTTGTTTTTGCTTTTTTGTCCAGATATTTCATGCAACGCATCCATCTTCTATACCTGCTGGTTCTTGCCGTGTTGCAGGGGGCTAGTGCCTGACATTGGGTGAACTTTGCAGGACACACCCCAGTCAGGTTGCCAGCCAATCACAGGGCAGCACAGACACACACACTTTCATGCATGCACACCCTCAGGGGGCAATTTAGAGAGACAACAGTCACGCTTTTGGACTGTGGGCAGAGTACCAAGAGAGAACTGACACATGCACAGGGAGAACATGAAACTCCATGCAGGAAGACCCTGGTCGGAAATTATAACCCATGTGTTGCTTTTTAAGATCTTTTAAAGGGTCAATGTATGTGATTTCTGGATTCTACTCACTGGATCTAAATGTATTCTTGTTTTGGGCCAGGATGTTAAATTTAACTTGGCTACTTCACAGCTGTGGCAAATCAGAGTTAATTTATGATTTAGCAACAAAGGGTCAAGTTAGTTTGAAAAGTTTTCCCCGTCATTAAATGAAATAATCATTTTAAAAACTCCAGTCTCTGTTCACTCACTTTATAGTTGTATGATGCTAAAATTTGTTTGATTGTCTGAAACATCCAAGTGTGACAAAAAAAGCAGAAAAAAAACCCTAACCCTAATCTCAACTGAGAGCATTAAAATTAAACTAAAAGACTTTCAACTGGAATTCAGTTTCCTCAATGACAGATTGTCATGTTTAAAAAAATATATATATAGTTATCGCCACATGACCCTTTCTGTTGTGTTTTATTCACACTACATGGACAAAATTGAATATCAGCTGATGTCTTTTCATAATCACCCCTATTCTGGCTTTCAATTGTGTCTCATTATCTCAACTCCTACATTTGCATAGTCAAAGCCGAGATCATTTACATGATAGTATAGTTACAATTCATTTCATAACCCCTTCTCAGCTCTTCATTGTGTCTGCAGGGAGCGATACGGGGGGGGGGGGGGGAAAAATAATATAAAAAAAAAGAAACAAATCATGTTGGGTTGGGTGAGGGGGTTGCTCTGTTGCTGATGTGTAGCTCTCTAGTGGCAGTGTGATTTCACTGTCATTGGCTGGAGAAAGGTCACCGCAAAGGCGCATTAAAATGGAGGGAATAAATAGGCGAGCGTTACTGCAGTGCATAGGGAAAGTGGGCTTGCCAATGAAGTCCCAATCTATTCCCCTCACGCTCCCTGTTCTCTCCCATTACAGACCTCATCAGCATCAAATCCCTACAAGCAGCAGCAGTGGCACACCCTCCCCCACATACAGTATGCTTCCACTTTCTCATGGAAGAAACACACACGCGCACACACACACACACACACACACACACACATAGACGGATCTTGAAGAAAGGAGGCTATTTGTTCAGATTTTCTCGCCAGTCCGTAGGAGTGCGTTCTGTGTTCATGTGTGCAAATACCACTTTCGTATATATGTCAAATTTATCTATTAATATCACCCTTTTATTTCTCTGCAATTCAAGTAGCCGAGTATTTTTTTTATTTTTTTTTTTATCATCTGAATTTTTGTCAAATGTAAATGCTTTGCATTTGGATCTCACTGAGTTCTGCTCTGGGCTGTTGGTTATAAATAGGTAGTAGAGATGTACCTAATGTAGCCTATAGACACCACTGATGCTACAGATCAGCAGCATAACACGGTTCAGAGCATGATTTGAGTTGACTTGAAAAATTACATCTCGTCCCCGACACGATGGGTTCATAACTGTGGACTCTGTCGAGATTTTTAATTTTACCCAATTGCTAACTTTTGCCCGTGATGTATGCAGTGCGCAAGTTCAACACCGAGAAGTTCACTGGAAATTTCCTGCTCTGCAAACGACTATCAACACGACTGAACGGCTTTGTTCAATTCCTCCACTCCCGTCGCTAAAACTACAGGCGGACTACAACTCAAAATTGATTTGGAAAGGTATTTACAAGTTCAAGCAGAGGTAAATAGACTTAGTGAATGACAGTGAAGTAACCCTTTGGGTTAACACTGTTTGGAATTGATTAGCAGGTGCCAACTTAGCCTCAGGTTTGGTTTGCTAGGTATGTTTAAGATGCGTAAAGCATTACATATTAGGTTTTTTGTTAAGCCCACACCTTTGTGAAGTTAGTGTTGTGCTAGGTGTTCATGAAAACCAAAATATAATTCATTGTCTCAGTTTTACATATTCCTGGGGTGAATGCCACTAATATGATTCCCTTGTTCTAGAGTTTTCTTTGGGAGTGTTTTACTGGTTGATTGCTTATTTAGAAAAGCAACACACACACACACACACACACACACACACACACACACACACACATTCTGACAACAAATGAAACTCTCGCTTCATGCGCTTTCTGCGCCACGCCTGTATCTCCTCTACCTCCACATCACCTCCCAGCCTGAGGGGATGGACCAACACCTTGGCTACACCACTATCTCCCCCGACCGCCACCGCAATAAGGTCCACCATTCCGCTCTGTCCTCTTTAGCTCAGCTCAGCTAACATGACAAGCCGGGCAGATGATGATAAATGCAGAGGAGGAAAAGCAATTACTGGATCAGTTAGGTGTAGTAGGGAGCACTCAGGGCGCTCATTACCAAACAGACCAACAGAGGGGTTTGGGGACTGCACAGACACAGAAACCACGCAAACACGCTTTTCGCCATGTTTAATGCAGAAACAGCAGCCTCCTGACGCCAGAGCGTTTATCTGTTACTGTTTTTTTTTTCCCCTTCTTTTTTTACCTCCCTTTATTTAGGCAGACCAAGCCATTTATATGCTCTATGATTGTAGGCTCAATGCAGCATACGTACCATATTCAAAACAATGAGAACAAAAATTAAATCGGAGGTGGCAAGCAGATGACAACATCACTTAAGGATTCACAGCATGAATGGGTTAATATAAGTGCAGCTGAAATGTGCCATGCATTAGCTGATTTGAGCTATACAGCTGTCTGACGTGCCATCTGCACACCTGTCAAAGCTAAGGCACGGTGCATGTAGAGAATGCATGTCACAGAGAATAAGGCAACCCTGGGTGATTGACAGTAAGACTGAGGTTGTCATAGGGACAGTGGCAGTCCTGACTGTCCCCCGAGGAGGATGTAGAACAGCATTATTAAGGGAGAGGCACACACACACACACACACACATAAATTTTGGGGGAAGGGGGCAGTGGATAAGGGAACGGGGTAAGATGGCTTTGCATTCGCCCCACGAATACTCAGACAGGAGAACACTCTTTCTCGCAGGCTAAAACAGAGGCAGTTTCCTGGGCTCTCTGAATACGCGAGTAGTGGGTGGCTGGATCGCAGGTCAGGCCCACGCAGCCCCCTTTCAGCCGTATAGTGTGCAACCTGCACTGACTATGCGTTGGCCTGAATGGCAGACAAAGACACAGTAGCTGTTGCATGCACGCACATAAAGGAAGTAACAGCAAATGCAGAAAATGTTCTTATCTCTTCCGCGTGACTGCCCCCTCTAAGTTGGAGACAATATAATTGCACCTTGAGAAAAAAATAATAAAATGTCTGTGTTCGTTTGGCTGTAGTCAAAGGGACACGTTTCAAGGTATGCATTGCAAAAAGATGTAGAGGAAACTGTTTTACTCTTCTGAAAGGTCTCCTAGGGGTCTAATGTGAGAACAGAGTAGAAGAAAATAAAACAACTGCACTGTGTTAACCTATTTTAGGATCTGATTCCTTTTACCTTAAAAAAACCTTCATTCTTTTTCTTTTTCTTTTTCTCTGACAAAACGTCCAGCCACAATAACACAAAAGTCCGCAGGTCCTAATTGCGGGTTAGCTTTACCACTAAACACAGTAAACATGTGATTATAAGAACAGCTTGATTCTGCTGGACGTCTAATCACCGGTTGTATTGCGGTTCACCCTGATATCACTTTCCTTAATCCCAACTGTCTGAGGAGGTGTGTGTTTGACTTCGATAATGGGTTTGTTTGGTTATTTGGCTCGCCGGGGCTTTTTTGTCACATGTCTGACCACATTTGGACCGGACAGGATGTTCTAAACAAGTTCGCGCTCGAGGGCTTCTGGGAAAGGATGATGTAGTGCCACGGTAGGTGGCAGAGATACGCAAGTCTGAAAGTGTGTCTACGTGCATTCATATCTGTGTGATGTGCGCGTGCGTGCGTGTGTGTGTGTGTGACTGTGTGTCAGAGCCACACTGAATGTTTGTGTATATGGGCGAGTGGGGGTGGTAAGGCTATAATCTGCTCCAAACTGCTTGCGGGCAGAGGCGAGGTGGGCGAGACAGTGATATGGAGAGAAAGCAAGGGAAGGATAGAGTTTTGGGGGGTGGTGGTTGGCAAGACACACGAAGTATGGAAAGAAAGAATAAAAAAACAAAAAAAAAAACAAGAGGACGGAGAGTGAGTAGTGGAGGTGAAATGTGAGCAGAGTGGATTCATATGGCTTACTGATGCTTTACAGTTACTGTACCCACTGTCCTCTTTCCTCTCCCACCTATTGTCATTCCGGGCCCTGTGGGCGCCAGCAAAGCAGCTAATTCCTCTGACATTTACGCTGCTTTTTCAGCCTTCAAGTGACGCAGGCTTGGCAGCATTCAGCGGTAGTGCCCACAATGTTCTCAGGTGGACAAACGAGAGGGCGGATGATGCAGAGTGGACAATGGACAGCTGGAGCCCGACTGAGACTCGGAGCCGACATAATGTTATGCTATTAACAATTTCCTTCCATTAATACAACTATCCACAAAGGATTCTGTGTGACTGATGCCATGGCACAACGTCTGCTCATAATAGCCAACACTTGGATGTAAAATGTATCCTTTTAATTAAATTCTAAAAAAGACTCAGGGGACCTGTCCATGGTACAAGCTGGATTACTTGACCCAGTCTTAATTGCCATCTTAGACACATTGTGGTTGTTTTTGAATCAAAATGTTCGATGTGCCGTATCAGAGTTGTTGGAATTTAGGAGCTCCTGAACGGACAACATTCTGGGCTTTTTTTTATTTTTACAGTCAGCTTACAGCATTCCTGACTGTAGGCTTAGACTGCTGGTAGGTGGATAAGAAGCAAGTCGAAGCCCTCCACAAAGAAAAAGCACATGAAAAAATAACTAGCGTGGAGCTTGTGCAACTTATCCCATTGAATTATCGGGTAGTTGGGGAATGCCCTTTGAATCTGTGTATATCTAAGAAACAAGTCTACTTATTAGGAAATATTTATTAAAATCTAAAACCGGCTTTCTATGATGCATTGAATTATGGATAAAATAACTAATCTACTGGGACAGATCCTGGAAAACGGATACTAATAACTAAAAAAAGACATCAATGTCTGTAGACCTGTACATGTCAGTCTGCGTCAGTGTTATTATTATTATTACAGCTCAAGCTATCGAAGTTAAAATATCCGAAACCTTTCAGCCGACAGCTGTTACAAAAAAGTGCGAAGCATGAGTAACCGCCTCTTTTCAAAAAGCACTTTTGAGTGGATTACAGTAAAGCAGCAATGACATTAACACTGCTGACTTCTGATTAAGGTCTATAAGGGTGGGTGTTAAACAAGAACAACAAATCAAAGGATTTCCCAAATGGCTGTCATCATCACCATGTGGGTAGTCTGCTCTTATAGCACGATGGCTGCTGTGGCCACAACGAAGGATGACTCACCACACGGATGAACGTCTAGCTTACATGTTGCACCTCATACCATGGACCCGCAGTGGACCTTTAGAAGGGTGAAGCTCTATCAGGATCTAATTCAGGTGTACAAAAAAAAGGAAATCCTAATTTTTGTGATGTTTTTTTTGCCAGTTTAAGATAGGAGTGTTGGGGCGGGGGGGCCATGCACGTCTCTTTCCTAACTTAAATCTTACCACTCAACAGTATAGAAATTATAGGATAAATCAGAAACATAAAACAAAATCAAAATAATAATTTTAGATTCAGGATGTCTGCAAGTCCAAGGTTTGTGATTAGTGCAGTTTGCTTCTGGGTCATATTATGCATATGGCTTAACCAAATTTACCCCAACTTTACCGCAGACCAGCTTTAATAACTAAAATGTTCTTCTTTTTCACTGCTTTAAAGAACTACTTGCAAACGTTGATACACTCATCAGTTAACCAGGACAGTAGATTTTCAATGGAACATTTAGATATGGAATTGGAAGAAGTCTGACAAAACTGACTGGGAAGAAAGTAATTTCCTCTGGTAAACCAAAACACAAATCAGACACCAACTTTGAAGTTCATTGTTGCGACCTTAAATTGTAACCCTCGCATTTAGATGAATATTTGTTCACATTAGAAGATCTGAGATGAGTAAGAATGATACATGAAATGACGAAAGGAGTGTTTGTATATTTTTCAAAGATTAAATATTTTTTTTCGTTAAAGAGTTTTTAGGATATTAGAGAAGTAAGGCGGTTTTCAAATTTCTGCAGTATAAAGTAATCTTTAAATGGCTCTGACATGACTGATCATATAATAATATTGTGTGCATATCTGAAAACCTTGCCACAGACCGTATTTTTTTGGTTTGTTTATTGGAGTGCATACAGGAAGTTTTGGACCATTTTGCCATTTTTCTCCTCCCCCTTTTTTTTTTTTTAAACCAATGGGTCATTAATTGGTCCAAAATAACTTTGCCATACATGTAAACAAACTATTTCACAACAATCTGCTTGAACTTATTGGTCATTTGTCTCGTTTTCTGATCAATTATGAAAATAAATATTCAGGAAAAAGACACACAGGATTACACGTAGCATCATCTCACCTGTACAGATTCTTTGGTCAGTCTTACTTCATGAACTGTCCTCACCTGTTTTTCTATTATGTTGCAAAACCTTCAAATATAATCAGTTTAATATTAAGTGTGTACTGTAGTACTTTGGAAAAAAAAATAGCATGCAGAGTCCTGTCTGTTCATAAAGTATCTTTAGAGCTAGCTCTTTAATCTGCATCTTATCTTTTCCTCCATTTGCCTTTGCTCTTCTCCACGTTTTTCCCTCCCCCATCCCCCGCGTGTTCTCTGCAGACCTAGTGAGACAGATATAATTGTCAGGACTCCCACAGAACCTGAGGGAACAAACCACTGCACTCAGTGCCGTACACTCACTGACACATTCATCAGTGCATTACATAACTCCCTGACATGCACCTCATATTGGTGGAATGCACAATCAGTGGCGAACTGACACTAGACTCAACATGTGAACCGACACATCCAACACGGAGACAAGACTTCTGTGACAAAGGATGAGAGCTATCCTCTTCAGCAGCAGTCCCTCTTGTCATTCCTGAATTGCCTTTGCAAATGAGTGTAAAGAGAATGCAAATATCTCTTTGTGGGTTTTAACGCTTCGAGTCTGAACATGCAAATGATGCGCAGAAGCCATTCTCCTGCAGAGAGTTGGCTTGTCGACTCCTCCACTCCCTGTCAGTGCTCCGACTTTTAATCTCCGTCTGTTCTGCTACTTCAGAGGCCAAGCTTCAGCTGAATCGGGAAGAGACTGACATTACACTCAGGTTCAGTTTTCTCTTGATGCTTCTCTCGCACCGCTCAGGCTGCGACGCCTTGAAGTTACGAAGCAGGAGAAAAAGAAGAAGGAAAAAAAAAAAAAGCGGGTCAGTGCTGACCTAGTCACTGACCACTCTGGATGAAAATCTTCCACATCGTTTTCATTTTTCTTCCTCTTTGTTGTTATAGCGTTGCTTCCGCAAAGGCGTGGGTTCAAACCGAGTTCACTGCAGGAATGAATAAAGATCCACAGGGGTGTTATCTGGGGTGGTATGATGGGAGTGCCACTGACCATCTACAGATGAAATCGCAAGACGATGGGCGTGCAGCTGATTTTAATCAATCCCTCGGCAAGATATAATGAGAGCTGCTTTTAGAGTACCAAATAAAAACCAGTAAATGTAATGATTTGGGATTTCTTGGTTTACACCGCTCATATTGAACGAATCACCTTATTTCTCCGGCACGTCCTCTGCAAAACTTATCTCTGCACATATAGAAACACATGCATATTCCACACAGAAGTGGGACTGACATCACAGAAGACTGAAGACAATATCATTATGATTGAGCTGCAGTCTGTCAGCGCCCCTCCATGCAGCCTCCAGTGCTCACCAGCACAGATCTAAACGATATTGACAATTGAATAAATTTTCTACATGAAAGCACATCAGCCGAAGCATGCCACCCCATCACTCCCTTCTCTCCACACCTATATGACCCACTGAAGTGCTAAATAATTACATTATGTTCCAGGCGCTAATTTGACTGAGAGCAATACTTCTGGTCTCATTTCGCCAGAGCTGTTTTCATACATTTGTGCTGGTAAATCGGTGCATGAAAATGAACCATGGGATACGGAGTTGTTGCACACGGGTGATAATCATGACCATAGAGCGTGAAGTACCTGCAGGGTTAATGATGCCATTGCTGATGTCTGTCATCAGCAGATATTAAGACCTGCAATTATCTAGGTTTCGTGGTATTTCACACAAAAAGTTGTCACAGCAGCCATACGGATGTATTTACAGACTATTATTTGCATACCTCTGATCTTTTATGAAGTAGGAAACATAAGGGGGGAAAAAAAGCATTGTGATGCATTTGTTTTGGACAAGTGAGTTGCAGTCAAGCTATGAGTGCAAGGAGTTGGGCAGCATCTCTTATTGTAGGTGTTAAAGAGTAATCATAGCGAACAAAAAAAACCCTCAAAAGACAGATAAAAGGCAAAATGCTTAATGACTTTCTGCTCAGGTAAGTGCATACTGGCAGGCATGAGTCAAAAAGAAAAGAAGAACATCTTTAATTTTTAACCTATCAGTTGAGCCCTGAATCATTGTTCTACTGTTTATTGGACAGTGTTGCGGTGTACAACCAGTGGCCTATGATGTTGTAGTTGGTATCTGACACACACAGTTTACGTAATTAAATCCTGAATGTCCTAGAGTGAAGTCAACCATCTCAAGCTCAACCCTTTCCTTCTAAACTGCTGATGGAAATTCACCTGAACCAACCACATAGTAAAGTGTGGCCTTTATATACCACTTCTGACTGCTGATACTGTACTCAACACATACCAAGGGACCATCTTGAAAACACTTTGTTGCCTCTAGCTGTTGAAGGTATACCCAGCTATCTCCCTAATTTGGAACATTTTCATCGTTAATAAATTTACGTATTTAGCATGCACCATTTTGTCTACTAAATTAAGAAAGTTAACGCCTCTCTGTCCACAAAGCGGTGGGTTTGGTTTGAATCTGCAAGAATTTAAATTAAAATCCGAGGCAGTAATTAAAACTTGGACTCGCATCACCTATTAGGCATCCTAAACTTCGGATGCAAGCTGTCTGAGTAGACTAGCTAACCAGCGGGTCACAATGTTAGGCAACATTCAATGTTTCTTGGACAGGAACAGATGTAGCATGTGCTGTTCTCCTCCCAAGTGTTGTGAGCCCTCCTAACATCTGAGGGAAGTTAAGCACTTCATTGATAACCTACCCAGAAGAGGAACACAATGTGGTTTAATTATCCTTACAAGTTAATTAGAAATTATTTCTTGCTATTTCCAGTTAAGCCTTTGTGATGTACATGAAAGAAGATGTTGGTCTTCAGCAAGTTACCAACACTGTTCCTTGTATGTAGGCTGTCTATATGCAAGGACAGGAGAGAGCAATGCAGAATAAAATATGGTTTGCAATATAGAATCAAATAAAAGTTATCTTGTAGATTTGTGGTGTGTGTCTTGTTTTTCCCACCAAATGATTATGCATCAGGTAGCTTCCTACTTTCCATTAGGTATAATATTAATGTCTGGCACCAATTATAGACTTATTGGTGCCAGACAGCCTCCATAGAGTTCTGTACTAGAGACCATTTTATGCAGTTGGTGGTGTGAGTCGTTTTGCAGGGCAGTCGATTCCCCATAATGAAGCAGGACTGCACACACACGTACACACACAACTTCATGTACACGATAACATGCACACATACGGTCATTGCATGACATTTCTTAAATTCTCATCAGCTTGAGAAAGCCAAAGCCCCTTCTCCAATGCCAAGCCTCACTCTACAAAGGTTAATATCTGGTTCGGTTTTAGTTAAGTTAGGTGTGTCTCCATTAGCAGTGCGTTTTTCCACTATCGTAGGCAGAAATATGGGTAGAAATGTGGGCCGTGAGGGTGCAGGAGCTGTGGTCTTCTCTCCTATGATGTCATTTGTAGCAACGCTCAGCAGTGGAGAACGTCGAGGTTGTTTTCAAGGGAGTTGTCAAGTTATTCATTTACAGATTGCAATGCAAAAATTTGGTAGTAAATTCAATATTTATTATTCACGTTCTTCAAAATGATGTGCACAACCATCTTTAGGTGTGTCTGCTAACATTTTAAATTCGCCACTACCCATACAAAGAAAAAAAAAAACATGATGTGAGGAAAATTGGCAGTTCACTATCAAACTAACCCTGTTAAAAGTTAGACTTTGCCTAGATTCAGTAACTGAGACTAGATAGTGGATAGACATCATCAAAGAGTTGCTGATACAATATTCATCGTTATCCGCCAGGAAACAATGGGACATATTAGACTTCCACGGCTCTTTTGTCTGTTTAATGACTAATGCTGTGAGCCTCTTACAGTCACTGTTTACTCTGTAGGGGCTGTTACCCAGAGAGCAACAATATAATTTATGGCTCCGCCGGTTCTCTTATGTCTCTTTAATGACATTGCAATTACAGAAATAACAGCGTATTTGCATGCCATGTAGCACTGCACATTTATTGCTCACAAATGCTTCGACCTATGTATGCTTTCAGCCTGCAACAAATAAGATGACTTGGCCTTGGCTGCACGCTGTGGCTGAAGATAGTCATTGTCTGGGAGTTTTGTTATGTAAGTGTGTTGGGTCTGACTGGTCTTTCCATTGCAGGAGTTTCTGCCCCCTGGTACTCGGCGCAACGAATGTCTGACTCCTGTGACTGCATTCTTTGTTTTTATTGTGCATTTATGTGTGCGCTTATGGCGAGTGTGTACGTGTCGACACGCGTGTGCGTGCGGAGCTGATTTAACAACATGATAAAGAGCAGTTACATCATCTGGGAAAAGGCACAATCCTCTCTCTTTCCTCAAAGCCTTTCACTCACAACAAGGAGTACTTTGTTTTTGTGACTGAGCATTCGTGTATGACTGAACGGTGTTTTGCAATAAAGATAGCAGTCATCGTCTATTTTGACCATTTGGGTCATTGCCCCTTGAAATAAAGAAGATCTATTTTAGTTTTTTTTTTTTTTGTTTGTTTTTTTTTCAGGGACACTGTTATAGCTACTGGGAAGAGTTTTGTTGTGGGAGACAACAAGCAAAAGGACAAAGGTTATTGGCTGCAGGGTTAAGTCACGATGGGTTAAGTCTTGCTAACCTTCCTCTCTCGAAAAGAGCCCACAGACTTTCAGAGGACAAACAACTTGCTGACAAATCTCGTAAGTTACACACACACACACACATAATTAACAGACAACAGGGCAAGGGATCACCATGATGTATAACTGCTGGTAATGACAAGAACAGTCCTTCTTTAATATAGCTCCACGCACCCACACAGTCATATGTGTGACACACTTAGAAACCTTTTATCTGCTGAGCACATAAACTGTGGTTAAAGTATTTTCAGGAACCAAAAGATTATTTTGAGAGTCAAATGCTTTTTCCAGTTTCGAACGCCGACACTTCTGCTTCCCCTCATACCTCCAAGTCGTGGACCAGATGCTGCAAAGTAGTTTTTACCCGAAGTTTTCTGTCTCCGTCCTCTCATCTCCACTCCACTCCCCCTGGCAGCTGTGTCAACACCCACAGCCCTCCAGCCTTAGACAAATCTTCCACACATCCATTGTACACCACGCCACTCCCCTCAGGCATTAAAGGGCTTCGCTGACAACTCTATAAATGCTGGCAGTCAGTCCCAGAACAACATTGATTTTGTTCCAATCAATCCAGAGAGAATGCAATGCATGGTAAATGACACAGCCGGAGTGCAATAGCATACATTTCAGCATTAATTGTTGCCGGGCAGATTTCAATGGTCAAACGTGAAGGGTTGATCTCGTTGGTGGTACAGCAATACCAAACAGTGTTTTCATTAAAACTCAAGAGTGTCCGCACCAACAAGATAGACTTCATACAGTTTGCAAGAAGTGACCATGAACATTAATAGTTAAAGTCCTTCAGTAATCCAAAACAGCCTACATTTATACTTGTATTCAAGTGTCCACTGTGGCTGAGCCATCCCGAAACGCTACAACTGGTCGATTAAAAGGCTATATCTTCCAGAGGTGATACGAGTTTATGGTTTAACCGTAGCCCTTAAAACATTATTCCAAGAACACCATCTGACATTAAAATGCAGCTGTATTGTGTGGCTAAAGCCGCGTTTTGTCATTTAGTGAATTTTGTTCGACTGACTTCGAACCAGGCCCAAAGAATTGAAATTTTCGCACAAGGCCACCATAATCATCTTCGCTCATTATACTTGGTGGAGAGACTGGACAACATTTCCTTCACCACCTACACGGCTCTGATTGCTAACATAAACTGATGTGCACACTCTCACCCATGAAGGGACCGAATGGTCAAGGAGCCGCGGTGGGATGTTATTCTAGCTGTGAGGCTTTGTTTTCCTTTCATTTGAACATTTTCCTGTCTCTCATTCCTACGTTTTGTATGTTTTCTCATCACCCCGCCTCTTGTTTGGTGTCATAACAAAGCATCTTATATTCCCCCTCCTCCAGTAAGGTTTCTCAACCCCCCCCCCCCCGGTCCCTCTTGATTTTGCTGTTTGTGTTTCCACACTGTCATTCTTCTCTGCTCACACGCAGCGAAAAGAGGGGACAAGGCCTGCTTTTCTGCTCTCTGTGTTGTGGGCTTTGACGTGGGTGATTTTGTGTGCGGTTTTGGCGCAGGCCGTGTTTTTAGAAAGCATGTCATGGGAGGTTGTGCTTCATCGTGTGACATTGGTTGCACATAGTATCTCTTGTGTTGCACGTGTGTGCGCCGTCAGCTGTGTCATCCTTTTCATTTGAAATGGAATGATTTTCATGAGCGCCGATTGTTAGAGAAGAAGGAGAGTGCTGCGAAAGCCGCCACCTGACTGCAGGAGAAGGTTAAAAAGTACCAGTGAGCAGGGGAGATTGCCAGCTTTTCCTCCCATGTGTCGGTCCATGTTCACTGTGCTGGGAGACACTCCTAGTTCTCTGAGTTTCGCTGCCGGACCTGCCTCGGGCTTGGCTTAAGGCCCTGAAAGGGATCAGAGTAGGACGCGGCACCCACTCTGCACTCGGACAAGCGAGTTCTGCACACAGACACTCAGATCAACATTCAAGCAAACAACGTCTGCTAGAACCGTCACACTCAACATGCGTGTCCTTCCCGTCTTTTGTTTGCAAGGGGGAAATCTCCAACACGGAGTGAGGCCGGTCAAAGAGTTCACAAAAACACACACATTCAAATCAACCTGCAAAAAGAACTGCCCCCGGCCACCAAACACCACACCGGAGCGCCTGCCTGTGAAAACGGAGGCTTCTGGAAGCAGGTGTGACGTGCAGCTACGAGTTCAGCGCGTAATTACACACGACAGAGATGCCAGTCGGAGATTAGAAAAGATAAACATTTACTCTTCAGGTTATTTCCTGAGCTTTGTGCTAAATTTGGCTGAGAAGTGTTTCATCTAACCGACGTTCTTGCGTCTCGGGGCCATTTCCTGTTGATTCTGACCTTTTCTCCTGGTGTGCCTTTTTTATTTTTTTATTTTATCTCTTTGACAGATACAATAACACACAAAACGGATTCCACAGTCAGAGCAAAGACCTCATTAATCAGTGACCGGTGTGTGTGTGTGTGTGTGTGTGTGTGTGTGCACTTGAATGCACTGAAAGTCCAAAGCAGAAATGATAAAGAGACACAACAAGAGCAGAACAAGGAGCCCGGACCTGTACAAAGCTCTTTGAGGTTGACGGTTGTGTTGTACAAACAGCCGAGCAGAGAGAGAAAAGAGGTGCTGTCCCCTCTGGGGAAGAGCGCTCGCTGCCCTTTGTGTTTGGTTTGGAGGAGGTGGAAGGACTGCTGACCACATCAACCACAGGCCTTTAACTTTCGGCGCAAGCATTTTCTGCATGACCTTCACATTAGAGCAGCTTAAAGCTCGGTGTCCGGAGTTCATTAAAAAGGGAAAATGCCAGAGAAAAACTAAAACCTTTTAGAGTGTAAAAAGCTTCACAAAGGGAGAGAGACTTATTATGCTCACTTTCAAGCTAACTTGACAATCGCTTTTCTTTTTTACATCACGTTAGAAAATGATGAACTGCTTGTTAATTTTTTATTTTTTTTTTTCTAATTAGTGGATAAATTTTGTTTTCCTTTAAAAGAGTAGCTGCTGCGTTTTTTTTTTTTTTCTTCTTCTGAGCAAAACTTGTTCCCTGTTCTGTAGGACCACCTACTTGTACACCTATAAGAGCTATGCCAATTTTATACTTTAGTCTAAACTTTGTGCTTACGGACGATCGCGCCGACTGTAAATTTAGTCAGGGATAAACAGGATGGCTATTCGTTTACAGAAAAATGAAAACATGGGACAAGTGTCTCGCAAAAGACACTTTACTCATACATCAAAGTATTAGTAAACACAGTCAACCTATGTCTGATATTGCCTCCGTATTACTCCAGCTTTTATGTGAAGGCATCACAAACCGCATTTCCAATGCAAATGCCCAGAAATCTTTGTCTATATTTTGTTAACGTTTGAAATTGCGGTGTTTCCATTAAATAAATGAAATCTTTCATGCAATGTGTCATTAAAAATCATGGCAGCGACGAATGTAAACAGTTACATAAGATCATATTCATAATTCAGCCATGACAATAGAGCTTGTCATCCATCAGCCATAAGAAGAGACATCAGCGTCTTATTAATCTGTTGGAGCGACAAGCCCCCTTTTTTTCAGAAGAGCTATGGACTCAACACATTCAAATGACACACAACGTTTTATGAAGTGTGCGATGCTGTGAGAGCTCTGGTAGAGCCAGAAGCACTTTGCCCCCCCCCTCCCAAAAAACGACAACCTCCTACCACTTCCTAGGATACAACACACTTGTAGATATATTGTGTAAGAGATAACACACCAATAAAACAAATTACACTTTGTGATAGTAATTTAACAAAATGTGGAGAAATTCAAGGGTCGTGTGTAATTTTGCAGGGCGATGCATATCATCAGTCTTTAGGATTTTGAGGACTTTGATTTAAGATTAATTAAAAAAAGAAAAACAGTCCTTGTAAATTATTCTTGTTCTTAATCCACAAGTTCACATGGAAATGTTCCCGGCTGTTCTGCTACTCCCACACTGCAAAGTGCTTTTGTGAATAGTTTTATCATACCACTGGCTAACAGACCTGCCTCCTCTCGCCTCTCGGTGTGTGCATTTCCCAAACACCGGCCTGGAACTGATTACCTCCCCGTCTGCGCTCTCTGGCCGTCTCTGTATATGTCTGCTGATGTTGTTTAGAGGAGGGCAGACCACTTCAAATTGTCCTCTGTGTGGAATGGAAAGGCTTGCAAACGGTGGTGGTGGTGGTGGTGGGGGCTGGTGCTGGAGAGCATTCTTGTATGTCACTTTTTAGCAAAGCACAAGCTGAGCTCTCATTCCCTGTCTCGGCGTGGAGTTTGCAGTGTGGGCAGAGGGTGATGAAAACAATAGAGAGAAGAAGAAAAAAACAAAAAAGAGGAGCAGAGAGAGGGGGAGTGGGGATGGAGGAGAGTGCGTGGGTTAGCAGATAGGACTGGCGATGAGGGGGAGGGGGCAGGTTAACGTGGTGCCTACACAGGGCGCTATCCCACAGGCTCTCTCCTGTCTCCCACGCTTGGCCCCGGTAACCTGGCCTAGCTTCTGTTTAATGTCTGGCTCTGCCACACCTCGGCCCACTCCCTCGAGATCTGCATGTCTGTGAAGAGAAGTGCATTTCAAACTCAAAAGGAAGGAAGCAGTGTTGAAGTCCCCACCAGTGAGGATTTTTTTTTTATTATTATTATTTTATTTGTTTTTGGCCTTTTGTCTCCAGGCAGTTTTTGTTTGGCTGCATCTTTGGCTCCGTTTCTCGAGAGTTTCTGGTCTTTGTTTTGCTAAAACTTTTTGTTGTTGTTGTTGTTGTTCTAGGATTTGTATTTACTAATACCTTTTTGGCTGAGCTCCATTAATGACCTATATTTCAGTCAACCATGATCACATATCTCAGTGTTAAGGAGAAAAAAAAAATCTATTTACACAGAGACAAGCAAAAACTGACTTCAGATGATTTCTACTGACGTCACATTCCTCTACAACAAAGGTCCAGTGGAAAATGCGCTGATGTTCAACCCTGTCCATCTTTATTAAAATGCTGTCAGATAGGGAATGATTGTGGAATCCTATATTAATATGATATAGCAATATTTCCTCCTAGTGTTTCACATCAGCATCTTTCAATAATAAGTGTTGTTTTTAACGTAAAACCATCAACAACTGTTTCAGATTGGGTAGAAACCGGGACCAAAACAACATGTAGAGAACACATTTGATCAGCTTAGTTTATTACAAATCTTACGGTCTCTTTATTACTGGTAGTAAACTCCCACACACACAGAGAAAACATGCAAAGTCTACTCTAAAAGCAAACTACTATCACGTTGTAAAGTTCGTTTTTTTCCCCCCCAATATAGCTAGCATAAAGTCGCACTTAAAAAAAAGCAATATCTTACATCCAGGTCTCAATCAACTGTTTCTCTTACAATTGGATATTTGACTTTTGTTTCAACAGTGTGCAAAGAGAGCTGCAGCTTTAAGTAAATAATGCTCAAGCTTCGTAGATCTATCCGATACTGAAGCATGCGACATTTGATTTCCAGCCAATTCAGCTTGCGGCTTGCTTTGACACGTCAAAGAAATTGACCAGCATGCACATAGAGATGCCTCATCTGCATCGGTGAATGTTTACACACCTCGTTGAACGGTTGCAGTAGCTCCAGAGTTGTTCAACGTTAAGTCAATTTAATTATTATGACATGTTGACATGTGAATGGATTTGTAGTTCAGCTAAATTTACTTATTTATTTTGTATGTTTCTGCATCTACTCAAGTTTGATTTGAACTTAAGTGGGACTTATCCTGCACTCAGCAGATCGTTTTCCACTGGTTACAAACAGGCCAGGAATTAAGGAAATATGTGACATCTAAATCTTAAGCAATCACTTACAGCCCTCTTTGTTTGCTCCTTTCACTTTGGCAACATAAAGAGGAGAATCCTTGCCTGATCTTGTTCAGGAGAGAGAGAAACCCTGGGCTTCTGAAAAAAGCTTTTAGCCGGTATAATTTTATGTTTATCATTATTTTATTAGAAATAATGACTTCCAAAGTTATGTTTTCAGATTGATCGTAATCCTCGTGCACATTACGTCTCGGTCTTTCCATTCCTGGCCCCATTCTCAACCTTTGTCCAGTGGAAAATTGCAACATATTGAAATACGCAACGATTTACTATCAGCAGATTTCAAAGCATAAATATCTCCAGATAAACATGAAGTCACAGTTTCCATTTTGTTTTCAAGACCTGATGAAGCAGCTCAAGCATTCGTGGCGAAAGTCAAGTACTTCTGGCCTCCCTCCCAATCTTTGAGGGATTAATGTGCAACTATAGTCGTAATATCCTGCTCAAATGGTAACAGTGTAAATTTCCACACGTTTTAATCTGTATTTGTTGTGTGAGAGATTGCTTGTTTGCATATAATAATAATAATAATTTGGGAGTGACAAACCTGAGGTTTCATGGGATAGCGCTCACTAGCCGAACTTGTTAGATTAAGCAGTTCAAATCGAAGCTGTGCAGTTCTTAGAAGAGACTGGCAAAAATGTTTATCCACCTGCAGGTTTTAATATCTTCTGACTCCAAAATCCTCATTGCTATGAAGCATAAAACCTCAAAATAAATTGCTCAGCGCATGTATTAAAATTCACAGAGGTTTTAAACAGTTATTATCACATGAATATTCAACTAAGTTCATTCTCTACGCTACACAGATAATGACAGTGATCCTCCTGTCTGACCAACCTGGTGTTGATTCAATGTGTCAATTCAGCTGAAAAAAAAAAAAAAAAAAAAAACATCATCAAGCTTTGCTGCTGTTTACCGCAAAAACACCAGAAATGCGAGGCTTGTAGCCACTCTGAAGATGACAGATATTTCACGAGCTGATATATTTTTGTTTTAATATCTCTGTATTTATGTTGCGTGCCCAGTAATCAGTCTTGGCCACCGTCCTTGTTATCATATAAACAAATCCAAAATCTCCCACTTGAATACATTCATAAATGCTTGTCATCAGGCAGTTTTTGTTTTTCTTCTCTTTTTTTGTCGCGTATTTATGTCTGGGCCTGGAAACAGGTAATATTCTATCCAACGCTGGCCTACTGTACATAATCACTGAGATATTGAGATCCACATGAGGGCTGGATGAGCAGATTAATAGTATTGACAAATCCTAATTAGCGTCATGCTGAATCAAATGATTAATGTGAACAGTTGTTAAGGAGGCAGTGTGTGTCTAAATGGAGCCAGAGGCTGGATAATACAGTAAAAGCCTGTGACTCAATAGCAAGGCAGAAAAAGACAGAAATCGTCACAAAAAAAAAAAAACACAAAGTAGTGGAAGGGCAGGAAGGGAAGACACTGTGGAATGACACAGTTTTATATGCATACATGGTTGAGCGGCTCCCTTCCTGTTCGGTTCCCCCTGAACGTTTTTTTTTTTTTTTTTTTTTTACAGCCCGAGTTTTAAGCAGCAATGGGATTAGTTTGTAGGATTGTTGGTTTGCATTGTGTGCTGAGAGGATAGGCAGTGAAATCCCTTTTTCAGCCACCACTACTTATCCTTGTCCCTGTGTTGTCTCTTTCAAACAGAAGCGCCTCGCTCTACATGCATGTAATCTAGGTGACAAGAAAGAATGAAAAGAGAATTGACTGTGTATGAAGGGAGAGAAAATGGGATGGCTGACAGAGAGGAGAATGTGGCGAGATTTGTGGAATAGACTTGGGAGGGAAAAGAGAGAGAGAGAGAGAGAGAGAGAGAGAGAGAGCGCGTTGGATGTGCGCTGACTTCATGGCGGATGCACACGTACCGTAACCCCGCTCTTCCCTTAGTTGGTCTTAAAGTGGGGGGAGGAACAGGGGGGATGCAGGCCTATAGTATGAGCGTGGTGCATTTATGTTTGACATCAGCAAGTGAATAATTCATCTTCTACTTCATGCCTGAATTATTGATGTCTGAAAGATTACAGAAACAGCCAGCAGAAAACAGCAGTCTGGAAGGAGGGAACATGATGCAAGATGGAGAAAAGAATAAGGAATTTCATCATTATTTACAGTTTCTTTCCAAAATGAGCGAGTCACCACCAAAATGGAAAAGCGAGCTGGAAAAATCCGACAAAAGAACAATAGAGACCACAGAAGTTGCATTTTTGCTGCTTATTTGTGATTTTGGCCAAATTACGAAACTTGGTCATTAGGTGCCTCTGTTCTGCTGTGCCTCAGGTGTGTTCCCTCCTCCAGGATGCATGTAGATGCACTCCACACTTCATCTCTTTATTTGTGATAAGATTTAAAAAACTATTTACCGTCCTCATTTTTTTTATTTTTTTTTTCACGATAGCTACAAATTTTGCATCAGACTTCTTTTGGCTTTCTTTCCTTTTTCCACATTTTCATAAAAAAAAAAAATTGCAGCGTACGAACAGAAGTTGTCACGTCAAAAAGTCCTTCAGCTTCTCCAACTTACCATAAGCATTTCGACAGCTGAGTAAAACTGCACAGCACATTGCTCGGATGATTTGTGCAAACTCAAAACCACGTGTGGTTTACCTTCCACTTCACAAGTGTACGGTTTTGTGTTGGTGAGTCACATAAAAATCCTAAGGCAATACGTTCAATTAGAATGTGAGAGAATGTGAAAACAGTTAAAGAGCTATGAATAATTTTGTGAGGATTCTTGTAAGCATCCCATCACAAATTTTGTTGTATTTTCTACATCTCAATTAAAGACATAACTGGTAAAAATATTATCTGGCACTGATCAATATCCAGTCCTTGAAGTCTGATCTTCTTCGAGAGCAATGAGTGGAGGTATGAGAAGCATCTTTCTGCAGAATTGTGGTTAAATGATACCTTTCGATGTAGTACTATGGCATCACCATTGACATTAAAAGTTAGATTTGTCCCTTATATAAAAATATTAATTTCACCATCAGTGTGGACAGATACGACTTTATTAGCTTTTGGTGATTTTCTCATCCTGACTCTTTATTTACATCACAGACCCCCGTTAAATTAACAACCCAGCTCTACAAATGACTGTTTGCATGCAATGCAGCGGTGGGCTCACTCTGACATTACTGCTCATCAGAAGAAAAAAAAAAAAAAGGTTGCGCCGTTTCAGAAACCGCCTCCCCTGGCTGTTTCGTGACATTAGGAGTCATCACTTTCTGTAACCCTCTGAAACCAGCTATCGGACTTTCACACCCATCTTGCTGCTTGATTAACCAACTGAGCCAAGGTGAGAAAGCGAGCGGATTCATAACCACCATTTCAAGGTTGGTTGTTATTTTTAGGGTCCTACATTTGAGAAGTGTAGCGTGACTCAGAAGTGTGCTCCGACAAAAGGCTCAGAGTGTGTTTTGCTACAGCATTCATGTACTATTCATCCCAATCTACTCTTACGAATTAACTGCAGACTCAGTAGCTGTTTGGAAGAGTTGTGTTAATCGCTAAAAATAAAAGCGCATCTCTGAGAAACAGATGAACTAATAAACAGATGACTTCATTTACACATAGACCTCCCATTTCACTGCCTTTTGTTTACTTTGTTAGCCCCGTCCTGTGATGCTCAGAACGAGGCTAGTACGTGCTTACGTACATCTTTTTTGTGGGTGTAGCCGTACATGTGTGTGTGTGTGTGTGGCTGCTGCATTGCCAGCTTGGAGAGGCACGGGGCCCAGACACTTGGAATCATTTAGTGAGAATTTCAAGTGTGGGAGGAGAGGAATGTGCGCCCAGATAAAAGAAAAGTGAAAGAAAAACAGAGCAAAGAGAGGGGGAGGAGAGCATGAGAGATAGACATAGATATAGACGGAGAGAGGCCACGCTGGGAATGTAGCAGGTGAGGATGAGGTGCAGAGGGAAGAGAGAGGAAACAAGCCACCTGAGAGAGAAACGCTTTGGAGAGAGGGAAGGCGAGCTTACATCGTAGACGGGGGTTAAAATGAGGGCACGGAAGAGCGAAACAAGGCGGAGGCGAAGGGAGGGGAAAGCACAAAAAGACGCAGATCTTCAAGCAAATGACAGACAGTGGGAGCAGCAGAGAAAGAATAGAAGAGAGCGAAAAGAAAGAAAGGGGAAAAAAAGTACAAACTGCCCACACCTTACCGACTGTTCTCCATTAAGCAGATTTTTTTTTTCTTTTTCAAATGGCTCTTGCAGGTCTCGCTTAGGGGGAACATCTATTCCTATCACAATGCTGCCTACACACACCTCGCAGTGACAGGCAGAGCAGGAGAAAGAGGAAAGACGGGGGCCACAAGTAGAAATGAACAAAGATCTGAAAAGAAGAAATGCTGCGAGATGAAAGAAGAGGAAGAAGAAGAAGAAGAAAAAGAAGAAGAAGAAGAAGAAATGTCCACAGAAAAAGAGATGACACAAATAACTAAGCCAATCCATAATGTCTACTATTGCCATTTTTGAAACTTGCTTAATAACAGCACTGCAGTTGCTATTAGAGAAGTAAATTATCACTGTGAAGTGTTTCTTGTTTCTGGCTCGGAATACCAGAAAATCAATTGCAGATCAAGTCTGCAGTATTTTAATTTATTTATTTATGTATTTATTGCTGTCTGTGTGCACAAATAATTCTGAAGTCTTTCCTTTTTCTGAATATATATTTACTCTTGTCCTTCACAAATATTCCTCCCACATTCACAACACATGCTTGCAGTCTGTCTTATGTTTCCTGATCCGTACCAAACCTAACAGAGCGCCACCAAAGCTGCATGTGGCATCCCCCAGAGTAAATCCTCAATATGTACATTTAAACGAAAGCAATCAGTCTTAGATTATTACACTTTCTTTATATATATATATATATATATATATATATATATATATACCTGTGGCTGTAGAAAAAAAAAATATATATAAAAAAAACTGCTAATGAAAGCATTCTTGCTCCCAGCTCAAACCAAAGCCAAAGTCTGTCCATGCAAATCTGCAATTGGCCTCCTGACCCAGCTGATGAGCGGTGTAGTTTAGCCGAACCGAGCACACTCTCAAACAACATCCAATCAGCAGCCATTGTTACCCATTGATAAGGACCAATCCCTTGCCGGCCTCCTGTCTGCAGGTCAAGATGATTTCCATCCAAAATCAATCCCAGGGAGTGCTTTGTGCATCTGGATCGCCATGTTCTGTCTTCAAGGGAATAACATGAACTGGCTGAGAATTAAAAAAAACTTTAATGACGATTCAGAGTTCAACTGGATCAATGGGAGGCATTATTGACCAGCGAGGGTCGAGGGATGAACTGGGCTCATCTGACCTCCGTGGCTCCTGGCAACAAGGTGGGCACGGTCAATCTCACTTGACCCGCTCAGCTGTGACCCCTGACCCTTAGAAATGATGCCCCCATGTGAACTATCACCTCCGAGGATCAATGGCCCTTGACCATCGCCACGGGCCTTTGGCCAGAGCACTCAGGGAGATGGAGGAGCTGCAGAGGCGGTGGAAGGAGGGTGCTGGCTCGGAGAAGCAGGTGACCCTAAAAAGCGAGGTCACCGACAGCTGATGATGAAGGAGATCTTTATTTAAGCTGAATCTAATGAAGGAAATGAAATGCTGGAACACAGAAATTTTTAGGTGTACATCCAAAGTTTATTTTCCTCCAAATCGAGCTTCTGCAGTGCTGCGAGAAGGTATTTGTTCCCTTACAGATTTTCTTTTGTTTTCTTGTTTTCGCTGCAAATTTTTAAGTGAAAGAAATGGTAAAAGGAAATGACTTTTTATGTTGCCAGTCCAGTCATACTAACCACTCAGAGAACTACAGACACGTTCACACTCACAAACATTTACACAGATCAGTAGGTAACTAACCTGGGGTTAAAAGCTTCGCCAACTGGCACAGCGACATGTGACGAGAGGAAGCTAGAATAAAACCTACAACCTTCTCACTGCAAGAAAAATCAATATGGTTCTATGTAAAAAAAAAAAAAAAAAAGTTATTTCCCACTAATGTGCCACTTTTGACTCCTGCATCTGCCATTAAGTATTTTTAGTGAGTGGCAATAAGTCTTTGTGGGACTTATGTGTATATATCCACACAAGCATGAACAAACTGTTTAAGTAAGACCGGTTCACCTGGCCCGACATTGCAATCTGTATCTACTCAAAATCCAATGTAGACTCTAAAGCAAACGCATTAAAAACTCGAGTTTGGAATGTTTTCAAGTTCTCATACCGCTTTCTTTTTTTTTTTTTTTATACATGGATGCATTTACACAGAGCATTCCACATCCCCATCTGTAGTTATTGTGTTTTTGTTGTGCAGCGTGTCAAGTCAGAACATTAATCCTCTTATGTTAGAATGTTGGAGCAGCAGAAAGTTGAGCTGCTCTCGTGTCCTAATCAGCAAGGTGAAGTTCTTTGATCTTGCATTGGAAAAGCTCCATTTTGGCTTCTGAGACGTCGCCATGCAATAGCAGTAGCTTTACAGACTAAAACCCCCCTTTCATTTTTTTTTTTTTTTTTTTTTTTTTTTTGCCACTGCGAGAGATTCCCCCATTAGGCTTCTAAGAAAAAAAAAAAAAACTGAACTTTTAAATCCTTATTCCTACTCGACAATTTCCGTTTCTTTTCTGAAGTTAGACTGAAACTGTTGGGTTTCAATGCACACCTTCCATCACTATGGCATAACATACACGAATAAATACACAGCAGGTCTCAGTGGGTGTCAGAGAGATATGCTGAGGGTGTTATAACAGCAGTGAATCATCAGCAACATAGCATAACAGAGTCGAATGTGTCCTCATCTATGAGAGCATATATGCACCAGACACTATGAGGAAGGCTGTTAAACATCATTAAACTTACTGAAAGAGATGCAGTCTTCACTTAAGTGGGACAACACTAAAAACTACAAAAGCAAACGAGACAATGTTTTCATAAATTAAACGTTTCTTAGAAAGCTGAAGACTGCATTAACTTAATAGGTAATGTGTAGGCGTGTATCTATTAGGTTCACTTTGATGCTTTGTTGACTGTTAAATAAAAATCATACATATTTGTTTGTTTCCTAGAATGTGACTGTGCTGATAACGTACTAAATCATGTCATAAAAACAGAGGGTTGTACTGAATTTGTTTTTTTTTAATAACATTAAACAACAAGAAAGTTCATTCACTTCAGCAGTTGTGTTCAAAAAGTATAATTCTTAATATCAACATTCATAACACTGATTTCTCTTCACTTTCAGAATTACTGCTAGCAACATGCTCGTCGGAAAATTGTAATATCACACAAGATCAATTAAAGAAATGATTTCTCACTCTGAAATGTTAGTTCACTAATAAATATGTCTGTCCATGTGCTGAGGTATCCCTTGGTTGGGACTAAATTACTGCATTAGTGCGGCGTGACATGGAGGCGAGAAGCCTGTGGTGTAATGGAAGCCCAGGTTTCATTGAAAGCAGCCGTCAGGTTCCCTTTGCCATCTTCCTTTCGACTATAGTGCAGAGATTTTCTCTGAGGTCTAATTCAGGCCAGTTTGCTGGTCAATCAACCCCAGTAACACCATCATATGAAAGCTAGTGTTGATACTTTTAGCAGCGTAGACAGATGCCAAGACCTACAAAAAGAGGTACACATCATAACCCGGACAAATCCGTGTTTGGCGGCTCTGGAAGTGCCGACTGCTGCTGCGAGTCACAGCATGCGAATATCGGAAACTCTTGAATCGACTTAGTTTCACAATCCTCTCAAGGATTCAACGCTCATCTACTTTCTTCCTATCACCGTTTTTCCAGCCACTCAACTTTATAGTACTATGCTTGCAAACAGCACATTGAAAATAACGAGCCACCGTTGGCCAGTAATTAGAGGAATCAATGACAATTTTCTGGACCACTGTCAGGTCAGCTGTCTTCCCGATGATTTTTTTTTAGGAAGTAAGTAACTTTAATTAAATTGCACCTTTTTTTTTTCCAGATCAAACCAAAAGTGGGAATTAAAAATTAAACAATCCAAACATAGCGTTAATAATCTGCTTCAAAGATTTTTGTTTTAAGAAAGTTTCATTGACTGCATGCCAATGATCATCAACTTCACACACAAACCTCAACCTTGAAAGTTGATCAACATTTGCATAAGAATCTGAAATTTTCACAATAAGCAATTTGGACTATTTAGTTGATCTTTTCAGAAGCAATAAAATGAAATAAAATCTGAAGGTGCTGCTTTGTGAATAAAGAAAGTAGAGTTCACAATAAATATGTGTGTGAGGGTTGTTAGTAGTCATTTCTGCTTTTCTGTAAGAGTCTTTCCTCTCTTTCACCAATATTACAGACATGCAAATTTAATGTTAGACTGACATGGGAATTTGTCTTATTCTCACAGACAGTGGTTTTATGTGACCATCTAATTTTATAGTTTTGATGAAAATGAATATGTTCTTCATAGTAAGCTGTATTTTAGAGAATGTTTTCTACAAAGTTGAATATGCACAGGTTAGGCCATATTTGAACAAAAGCAAAAGCTTTTATCCTGTGCAAAAGGCTAAATACTACTAGTGTGCTGACATTTTAGAAATTGTTTGGTACTCCCTGGTTATCATGAGTTACTTGTCCAACTACACAAACTTGAACCGATTTGGTTCAGGACTCAAATACTTTTGAAAACTATATTAAAAATTTACACCTTTTTAAAATCTTGAAACTGTAAGTGCAACTTGGCATGTTATTTTATTTTATTTTTTTTTTTTTTACTGCACCTATATGATAGATTTCTACTTTTGTTTTTCCTACATTTGGAAAATTGAGGTTAAAAAGTTCAATCACTAAACTCTGGACACATTTGACTTTAATGAGGCCTTTTATTTATTGCTATATCACTTAAAACTTTAACCTCTCTTTGTCATGTGATTGCTCAGTATCAGTGCATGTGAAAATACATGATTTACCAACACTGTCCCTGAAACCACACATCCCCACCACACAATAAATTTCACTTAGTTTGTATCAACTTATTATGAGTCACTATTGCAAAGGAATAGGTTAAACCATCCACTATGTTCTGTAAACAATACACTTTCTGCTGTTTAATTGTGACATTTTGCCTTGTGGGCACTGAGACATTCAGGACATTTCCAGTTATCGGAGCGCTTCAGACAAGCAAACTTTCACAATGGTAAACCACAAAGTTCTATTTCTAATTTCCGAAACCTATTTGTCAATGATGTGCCAATTTCCTGATTATCTGAGGAAAGTTTTCTTGTGTAGATGCACACGAGCAGCTCCTATATTATGAAATAACTTCAACTAACCCAACTTGTTTAGAGCTAATTTGAATTTCACAAGCAATACCTAGAAAACCTGATTGAGCTGCATAATATGTATAAAAACACTTACATAGAATCTGATAACTTGAACTTAGTTAAGAGTTCTGAAAAAGCAGCACATCGTGGCCCAAGCCAGATAAATGTAACAATAAACGAGAAACAAAGTAACAGATATCTGTTTAGAAAGAGTCACAAAGTCATTTCTAAAGCTTTAATATTCCACCAAACCCCAATAATAAAACTATTATTCAAATATGGAAAAAAAAAAAAATTCCATAATACTACCTACGGAGTTTCAAAAAAACCCAGAACAACTTTCACCTCAGTCACCACAATTAATCTCAGTGTTTATCATTCATGTTCACCACTCAACAATGAGAAAAAAAAAGAACATGCGACTAACAGAAAAGTGGATGAGTTTTGGTCGATGGTTCTCCCTCTTTCTCTTGTAGCAGGTGGCTGGAAGGCCTTTCCAGGCTAAACCACTGATAGCATCAAACAATGCAGACATGCAGGTAGGTCGGTGAATCCTGCAGCTCCTCTTTCTAGGCGAGATCAGGTAAAACCTTATTGTGAAGTTCATTGTTTTGAAAGAAGTCAGAAACCTCAGAGCTTGCACAGAAGCTAACCATATAGTAGGTTCTGAAACAATCGGGGAAAGCATACAGAAACTCTCCGAATTGATAGAAGTGATACGGTGTATCATAATGAGAAGAAACAACAGGGAGGCTTGATGACTGCAGCCAACATACAGTAAAGGCGCAACATTTCAGGGGCTCTGGATTCTAAAAACCCTGCAGGTGAAAATCATATGAGTCTGTGGTGGGACAGCTCACAGCAGGAGATCATGCCCAAACAAGACTGTGTTGCACAGGTAATGGGAGGCTGAGAGGAAAAGAACTCAAGGAAACCACAACAAATACTCAGAGAAAGCCTTGCAAGAAAGAACATCATAACATATCTGTGCAAGTTGGTAGTTTAATGGTCTGCTTCTTCTCGTAAGGCCCAGATGACTTACTGTAACTGCAGGAGCCACAAATTGTTTTCTGTACCAAACAATGCATGAGGAGAATGTCCAGTTTTCCGTTTCTGACCTCTAGCTGAAGCATACGTCGGCGACCCTGCAGAACAAAAGCTGCAAATAGTGATAATATTGGTAAATTGTGCAATGAAGACATGAATCATAACCGACAAGTTCTTTAGGACTATTTCCTTTCCATAATCACAACAACGCCCTCATGATTATTCACTTGCTTTCTAATCTTAGAGAGGTCAATGAACGTCCATCAACGTCACCAAAGGATTACTGGCAAGCAAAGTTTAAAGTATCGCTTCCTAAATATGTTTGCTGACCAAATCAGCCAACAAACGCAGCAGATCTGGACTGCAACCTTTCTCCTTGAGGTCCCCCGTCTTGTACATCCTCTCAAATTAATCTTTTAGACTATTCTTTGGCATCTGCATCTGTTATTGTTGCCTGCACAAAGAGTCTCAGTTTCAACCAACATGACGCGTTCTCAAAAACCCTTCAATGTAGCTGACTTAGAACAAAAGATGTAAAAGATATGCTGCCAAATACGGTAAAAGCTTGGTGGCAGTGCTTGTGGCCAAATGTGGCACCACTGCTAAGGTTCAGGGGGAAATGTATTTCTCACATCCTGCGTTTACTAACTTTATCTTTGTCTAATGTTGAAATTTGTTTGATGATCTGAAACATGTAGTTGTGACAAAAAGCAAGAACATAAGTAATTATTAAGCGGGGAAGTACTTTTTTTTTTTTTTTTTTTCAAACGTTTGGCTATGTAACACCCAGAAAAAATGTCAGGAGAATAATAACAATACTGACTTGTTTCTTCTAGCTACATGACAAACGGTGAGCAAAATTTGTGCCTTTGTGTCATGTCATATTTATACCCCTGGGAAAAGGAAATCATGTATTATCACTTAGATATCGATGAACAAAAACAGTATATAATGAATAGCAGAAATGCTGCAGATGCATTTTTTTTTTTTTTGACGTTCTTACAGTGCTGACTCAGAAGAGGAAAACTGAGGTTATGCAATTGCAGTAAAAGATTATTTTGTTTTAAATTGTCTCAGGCATCTCTACCAGGTGTACCAGTAAGTGTGGGGGGTGGAGGGCACTGCATTCAACATTTAAGACTTTTTTTTTTCTTTAACAGAACAAGTGATTATTAATCATCCTCTGTAAACTTAAATCATGAATGAGCCATCAAGTTCTTGCCCAACTAAACCTGAGTCACTGCAGCTCAGACGTCATTGTTCATTGTGAGAGACAGGTGCCACAGCTTGGCCCCAAGCAAGCTTTTTAATCACCAGAGGATTCCTAACATCTTAATTATATCTGTTTGTTTTGTTTTTTTGGGGGGGGGGGTTTAAATGAGCGTTTGTTCATGTGGCTGTTGGTGTTTGTTTGTTCTCTCGTTTCCCACTTTTCATATCTCATGTCTGTGGTTTCACAGACAGCAGGGCCCATCTCACGAGAGCCCAGGCATGACTCAGACCTATGCAGACTTGTGGCTGGCGGCTGTGACTCAGAAAGGAAGGGAAAAGGAGGGTGGAGAAGAGACGAGGGGAAGAGAGTGCACTGGGGCCAGGGGAAGAGAGGGTGTGTAGGAACAGAGCAAAGTGGAGAGTGTCGGAGATGAAATGTCTTCTCCCCTTCAGCCTGGGCTGCAGATTTGAGCAGCTGGCCATGAATAGATGAGTGGCAGCATCACTCAGCACACCCAGAGTGCACGCTGATACATGCAGACACTCTGGAGCAGCTGAAAATAGCCAAACAGAGGCCTTCCACAACATCTGTTAATTATCTGGCAGAAAGCAGTCCCGGGCCTCGGATCAGAGTAGTCCCAGCTGTGGGCATAGGCAGGAGGATGGTACTTCTAGAAATAGAGAGTGAGGAGAGAGACGGAGCTGCACGAGATACACTGTCAATAACAGGGCAAAGAGCTTTTCAACAAGAAAAACCGGCTCACTGTGCTTTAGGTGCATGGATCCGCTTGCCATAAACTCATAGATTTCTTTTAATAACTTCCTGCAGAGAAACAAACCAGGTCCCAGCCTTCTGAGCAGCATTGGCAGAAATCACAAAGTATTTGACAATGTTCACCTTCTCTCCGTCTCCATCCTTCTCTCCTTCCCTTTCGGTCCCTTCTGCACTCGGGGAAAAAAGAAAGACAAACTCATTTCCATACAAATGGAGTGAAAGCCTGCAGCTCAGGAACCCAGTGGAATTGCAAATATTTCATCTTTGCCTCCGAGGCTTGTGCTATAACTCCTTGGCCATTATCCCCCGTTTCGTTCTTTCTTCTCTTTCACTTTCCCCGAGTCTTTGTTTTCCACCTGTGTTATCCGCTCTTTCCTCTGTTGACACCCGTCTTCCACCAGCTTTTCCTCCAAAGTAGCAGTGAAGACTTACTGGGCCAGCCATGCTATGCTAACATTAAGCACTAAAGACTTCTGAATCTAAGTCAAGGGAGTTTTAAGTAACTTTTGGGGGGAACGCAGCCAAGAAAAGCAACTTCTGCTTCCTCTAACTCTTCCCTTCCTGTAACATCCCTTCATCCTCCCCTCCTTCATAGCATCTGCCTTGTGCCCACATTCTTGGGCCCACATGGTGTCCAGCAGATGCCAGGTCAGTATAGGTGCCTGAGCACAGATTGCCTGGCGCTGGCCACCTACTCAGGCAAACTGCCAGTTATGGGCATTGAAAGACACCCAGTAGGTGCTGAGAATGGGTGGAGGATTGGACTGGTTTTACTTTGCCCAGTGTTTTGGTAACCCTTTCTACTGATCAAAAGTAAGAAAAGATTAGTCGTAGGTATTACAGTATAGGTAAAATATACACTACAATGAATAAATTACTTGTGCTTAATTTCATGTCTGTTAGAAGTGTGTTACGAATTTATTAATGACGGACATCTTTCCATGGAGGAGATCAAACAGCAGATGAGACCAGAAGAGCACCTGCTAAATATCTTGATGACTGAACTGCTGGGAAACTTGGATAAGTAGTCACTGTCTGTCTACTCGCAGGCAAGCAGAGGTTTTATATTCACTATTTGACGTCTCGACCGCATTGCTCCCTCGGTTTAACTCAAACAGTCACTACAGCGTCGTGATATAGGTTTCAGAGCAGACCCACAGCTTTGCTGACTGACTGGGAAGATTTTAAAGGTTTCATCCAGTTTGATTGAGATATTGTGATGGAGTCTGTCAAAAGCAAATATCTTGCTTCTGATAGTACATCCTGCTTTTGTACTTAAGGTTGCAAAGGGACAAACATTAGCAATAAAGCAGCCATAGGTCAGCTCAGACTCCATCTCCCGGATCACCACATCGACACTTTTCTTGATAAGTTCACACCATGCAAGGTATCATCTTCCAGATATTAAAGTTCATCTTTGTTTTCAACTGGTAATGCAGTGCATGTAATTTAAAAAAAAAATAATATATATATATATATTTTTTTTGCTCTCTGGAATTATAGTGGCTGAAATAACTCCAAAAATAATTGGGTCACTATAGTTAACAAAATGCTGAATATGTCAGCAGTGTTTTGGTTTGTAAGACATGAAGTCACTTTGACATAAGCCGCAGATTCAATGTTCTGTCATATGTCCTGGAAGAAAACATCTTGAGCTGAACCGAATGTGCCGTCTGCGTTCATGTGCCAGAACGATATGTGTGCGTATATCACTTACTGACGTCAACATGTTGCATGAGTTACAGTCGCTGGATTGCATTTCTTCCGAGCATCGCTGTCCAGTGTCTGCTTGGCGTCGTATGTCATTAAGATACAAAAAGATAAATATTAAGAGATTGAACAGGAAATAGAGGTAAGAGTTCAACGTGAGACCTTGGGGGCTCCACCCTGAGGTCACCCCTAGTTGATAAAGCTCATAAATCCATCTGAGAGGATCAGACTCAGAGTTTGCTCAGTGTATCTGGGACCTTGTTCTTTCAGACATTGAGCGTTTCTCAGGACACATGCAGAGACAGCTGCTCCATGGACATAGATACATTGACGGCTTTACTTTTTGGATCAGCTCTTTCCTCTCAGAGACTTAAAGTTAATTCCCACATTGCTGCAGACCAGGCCTCAATCCATCAATCCATCTTCCCAATCCTACCGCTTGTGTTAAGACACTACGACACTTGAACTCTTCTGCTTAAGGCAAAGAATGAACTCCAACCAGTAGGGAGCAGTCCAGCTTTTTTTCAAATCTCCAAAGTATCTGTTTGCAATTTGAGTTTGCCAGATTTCCATCTAGCAAACAAATCTTTGTTACAATCTTGTATTTCTTTTACCTTTGCTTAGCCCGCATTTTATGTTCCACAAAGAAGGTCCTGGCAGTGGGAGTCCTCTACATGGCTGATTTTACCAGCAGAGGGAGGACAAGCTCGGCCCCAGATGGACAGTGTGTAATGTTGTTAGCTATAGTTAGCCAATTTAGACACACTGCCAGCAGCTCTCATTTCATGATCTAATTCCTCTTCATCCCCCGACCCCCATCTTTCTCCAGCACACACACACGCACTCCCACACAGGGCCAGAGAGGATGGAAGGAGTGCCAGGAGGTGAAAGACAGGCAGACATGTGTGTCGATGTGGGTGGAGGTGGTGGAGCTGCAGCAGCACCACTGTGCACTCAGGAGGCTACACAGGGCCTCCGTACTCAGGAACTTCAAGTTTTACAGCAAAAGAAAAGCATCAAAATTTAATGATGATGATTAATAATTCACATTTCACCCAAAAAACAGATTTTCTGAAACGATGAAGCAAAAATCAATGCTTTCTTCTTCCTCCGTCTCTTTCTCGCTCCCCATATTGTAATGCTTATGGAGGGAAAAGACAGAGGGGGAGAGGGGGTATGAAGAGGACAGACCCAGCAAAACTTCACGCTTCTTTGTTTGTGCCACGTGTGTAGGAGATTCTGCCTATGGTCTTCCAAGGTGGAAGACCTCGGCTCCTGCACCGTTTCACTCAAAAATCCCCTGGAGGCAGCAGCGCTGCTTTAGCCTCGCCACCTCCAGACTGGGTCAGAAGAGACGCCACGTGGAGGGAGGTGCAAATCTCAGCAGAGCTCGAGAGAAAGCACAATTGCATGTAAGCGTACACCCATCTGCGTGCACTGCTCTCAATGAAAGCCCTGGCTGTGAGACAAACAGGCTGCTCATAGGTTCGAACAAAGGCAGTGCATCGACGTGGTCGCGTGTCCATTGTGAGGTTGACGTGTTGAGTCAACAGGCATACATCAGAAAATAATTATCACCTCCGTATGAGGCTGCCTGAAGACAACGAAAGGTGCACACCCTGCACATAGACGTGCGCGTGTGTGTGTTTGTGTCAACATGCTCATGTCAGAATGTCAGGCACACCGCTGTGACTCGGCGTGGTGTTCCCTCTTTCTACGTCTACAACCTGTCTTGCCGCACTGTCTCTCCCTCTTAAGCCACAAGAGACCCAAGTTTAGTTTAAAGACAATGCTGAAATCTGTCATCCGTCTTCTCATATCTCTGCTCATTCCGTGCACGGATGGCTTGTCAGATTGTTTAGCACAGTCAATTTAAATACCGGGAGCTTGCAGCAAGCCTGTGTGGGCAGGGTTGGTTTACTAATGTTTTTGGAAACACTTGACTCGCAAGGTTAGTTGGTCCGGACATTTTTGGCGCTGACATGCTGAGGAGGTGGGGAATGTAAATCAGTAACACAAACTGGGGGAGGATGGTTTGTTTAGTCGTTTCCTAAATAAAATAAAAAAAAAATGTTTTCACTGAGTGACAGTAAAATTGGAGATGACAGTGAATATAATGGTACATGTCTGAGGCAGATGTTGTGTTTTAGTGCCACCACCTATGCTGTGCCTTCAGCCTACCTGCAAGAAATAATTTGTGGTTTTCCTTGTCATGCAAGATGCTGTTTCAATGTTTAAAATACATATAAATAACCATCTTCTATATGTAAAAACATGATACTTGTTGGCATACAGAGTCAAAATAAACTGTAATCAGACACTGCTCTGGCCAAACAGAGACACAAAATTGCATTAATAACTAGGTTAAAAACAAAACTGGCTTGTAAAATACTACTTTAACTTGAGACGGAGATGAAAATAGACACAGCTCAAAAATGTATTTAAACCTATTTAAAAGCACGTGTGTCCCCATCTTCTGGTAGCTACGTCCAGCATGAATAACCGAGTGACAAACTAAAACCTAACATGGCTGGTTTATTGGACGTGACGAATAAGGTATTTTGGGGATGTGGCCATTGAAAGATTCATGCGATAGATATGCAGCTGATAAATTGCGAGCAATTAAGTGTTGGTCAGGCTGCTGTGGCTTTAAAAAAGGACACACAATAAAATTCCCTCTTTAAGCCTTAAACATGCAGAGCCCCACTTCCAAACTTTTTAAATTATAAAGTATAAAAGAGTCGATTAGACTGTTACAAACTACTCCTTAATAAGCATTTAGAATGCACTCAAGTAGCTGCATAGACTTAGATGTCAGCTATCTGGCCTCACTATAATTTTGAAATATGGCTGTGTGGTCTGCAGTAGAATGAGCCAATGTGAAATTTGACTGTCTTAATGAGGCCTGTGAAAGATTCTTCTTTAAATCTGCAATGATCCTTTAAATTCTTTTGTTTTTTGTAATTACAAACGTTTCTTAATCCTTTCTCATAATATATTTTCAATAGGGATTTGTAAAGTGTTGTTTCTACATGTATATAGCCTGGGGTTTTCTCTGTGTTACTCTGTAAACACAATTAGGAAAGTATGAATTTCCAAAACCACAATAAGAGACTGATTGACATATTAGTAGGTAGCCTGTCAGGTCAAATGAATACACAAACAGACTTCAGTGCAGCTGGGTTTTTTTTTATGTAGTTCAAGGTAAAATGTTTAATAAAGACATTAATCCAATGCAGAATTTACCCCATATTCAAGAAGCGTCTCTAGTGATGCACTAACATGAAAATCTGGGCCATCAATATTTCTGTTGCATAGATCTCTGTGACACTGTTAATATGGTAAAAGTCTGAATTTGGTGTGGGTGACTGTAGACTGAGACGAGCCACAGCTTCAGGTTTTGAGACCTAATCTGGATTTAAAGTTTCAGCATAAATAAGATATTCGCTACTTTAAACCTTTCATCAGACCCTCGCTTGAGTGTCACTTTAAAGAATTAAAGGGAACGCTGCAGAGACACCTGCTGTGTAGTGATTTTCAAAAAAACGTACAATTTAACTTGTACGTTTCAAAAACAATTATGGCTGAAGCTTTTCTTTAATTATAAACTAGTTGATGGAGGTCGGGGGGGGAGAACATTTTGATACTGCAAACTGCAGAAGATACTTTTCTATTTATATGCTCTATGGGGTGTATGTTTGATAAAACGCTGCCTCTGTGGGGGGATTAGAAGCAATGCTGACTAACTTCCTGTGATTGTTGAGGACAAACGATGGAGCCGTGTGTTGTTGTTGTTGTATGTGGGTGGCACATCTGGCACTGGAGGCTAATAATCTATGTGCATGTGTTTGCATGTGTGTTTGTGTGCGTTTCTTGCCCGTTTCTGTGTGATGTAGAAAGAGATGCCTTCTGCGAATCTGAGTGATTGAATTTGTATTTTTTTTTGTTTTGTTTTGTTTCGTTTTGCCTACCTGGGTCTCTCTGATGCGTCCCTCATTATCCTTACGCACAGCCTTAAAAGGTTCTTGCGAGTATTTTTGTTTCAAGTGTACATTGGGCGAGACGACGGAGATTGTGCCAAAGATTCATCCAGGGTAGACGAATAAGTCATTATTGTATGTTTTCCGTAAGAAATTAGTGGGCTGAGGTAACCCGAGGCAAGGTAATTCAAGGGCAATAATGCACAGCTATTCCCCCAGCAGCAGAAATAAACAGTCTCCTCTGTTTATTTGCCTTTGCTGCACTCCCACGAGAAGCCAGAAACAGCAGGACAGAGGCGTGGAAAGAGAAAAATGGTGGTGGGGGGGAGGACAAAAAAAACAAGATAGCGGGATGAGAGTGAGAAATACAGATGACAAATAGATGATGCTTCTTTCCCACTTTGACACCCACCTACCCCTGCTGCCGTGTCCTTCATTTCGCTTCAGAGAAAAATTAAAACAGGTCAGCCCACGTTATCTTTCCCTGCTTTTCTCTTGTCCCTCGTTTCTTCTTCCTCCACATCAGGTCATGTCTTTCTTTTTATCAGTCTCTCTCTCTCTCTCATCCTCCCACTCTGCTGGTCAGCATTCGGGTCAGGACAGGAGTCACGACGAGGCTCCAGGATGCACCATCATCCCCCCCCTCCCCCCAAAGCCACCATCCCATGGCACCCGTAGCTGTCTGTCGTTCATCACATCCCACAATTGACAGCTGCCTCCACCCACTCGCGCTTTCACCTCTGCGATTCTCATGGAAGACAATGTGTTGCATGATATGCCAACATACGCCCGGTTGTCTTAGAGCATGTGAAATAACTTGTCGCACATTCTGTTTCTGCAGCGACGTGAACGGTTTCTCAGTTTTACTCAGGAAAAAGTGACGTTTGTGTGAGGAAAATTAGATTGCAATTGAGCCATGCTGCCACGAGAGAGTATCTTACAGTCGTTAACAATGGTTTTAAGTTGGGCAGGATGTTTTTATTTATTTTTTTTTCTTGTCCTCTGAGGGAGCAGAGTGGCTCCTATGTATCATGCAACAACAAGAGACAGAGTGCTACAGAGTAGGGACGCAGCAAACTTGTCACGTTTTATTGCGAGAGATGGTGTTTCTTCTTCGTGACAGCTCTCCCCGCGGTGACATTCAGGCCCCCACAGTCGTCATCTGATGATCTCACCGGTGAAGCTCACACATAGACTCAGGCGCACACACACACACACACACACACACACACTCACCTGCCCATTTGTGACCTCAGTGCGCTTCCTGAATAAACAATTCATAGAAAAAGGGCTTCCTTTAAGCAGAATGTCATTATGCATGTGGAGCCCACACATCTTTTGCACGTCGTGCATTCCTCACATACAGAGGCGGGCAGCTGTAAGGTGAGCCCTTCTTTCTGCTTGGTGGAGCTGGACAGATGAAGCCAAGCACCAAAGCAGCGCGAGAGCCAGATAGGAGGTGGAGTAGCTGCTCACATGTGAGACAAGCCTGTCAGCCTGTCAGATGAACTACTAAAACCCACCACAGGGACTCGCAAACTGGGACGCCGGAGGACCTTTGGGTCTGGTTAAGTTCTGCACTTTTCAAAGATAGGTCAGCCTCATGCTAGGAATTTCATTTTATCATGTCCACTTTTTATATTCTCCAGTAGACCGATCATTATTTACAACCTAGATTTACAACCATATTTATGTTTCTTTTACCGTGTCCATTTCACAAAGGTAAATGTGTAGTTTCACCTCAGATTTTACTGTCTGGATTATTAAAAAATAAAAATAAAAAAAATAGGCCAATGTATCCCTACTGATTATATTAAGTGAAAAGTATTTCAATGTTAAACTTACAAAGTACTGTTCAGAAGAGAGCGCTTTGGAGGAGGGACAAAGTGTGGCCCACAATGCTGCAGAGCCAGATGGATGACAAAAAAGGACTGGAAATAAGGCTAAGGCCTAGTCAAAGGTTTTTGAGAAACTAAAGAAAACAGGACAAGGTTGACAATGTAACAAAATAACGCAAATGAAAAAAATACTTAAGACAAAAGGTTTCAGTAGCACTTGCATTTACACTTATTTAAATACACTGTTTAATATTCTGACATTATTAAAGCTGATTCAACTTTTCCTGTTTCAGGTCAATTGGGATTATTTAAATTATTTTAAATAATTTTCTAAATGCTAAAAATTGTTAGGTTATATGGAGGAACGCCTCTTAAAGGTGTTTTATGGCAACATCTCAAACATAGTACTTCCTTGTGTGACATCATCGAAAATTCAAAGTGAACCAGGCAGAAATCAGGAAGCAAAACATGTAGAGCTCTACAGGTCTGTTTTGTCCCAGGATCCACTTTTCAAATGCCTTAAGGGCGCCACATCCATCTGTTCGAACAATTATATGCAGGAACAGCATGGGGAGCTCCTGCCATCCAACTATTCAGGAAGAAGACAAGGACTATTTCATATGGACATGTTTTAGTGCAAAAAGTGTGCATAAACCATATAGAACAAAACAAAAATAAAACACGACAAAGACTGGCTAAAGCTGGTAAGAGATTATTATCCACAGTAGAATGGGTCATGTACCAACTTGAGCTGAAAATCCATTCAGGAATTAATTCGTCATTACTCTAAAAGAAACAAAAATTTACAGCTTGAAAAGGGACTCAGGGCTAAAGACCTTAACATTTGAAGACCTGTCTCATGGTTTGATTTAAACAATTACATCTTTTTAGCCATTATCTTCAGTGAAATTGGTTGAGAAAATTTGCCGACTGTAGAAAACAATTTGGACCAACTGATAGTTGACAGTCTTCAGACACAGAAATGGAGCCATCTTACATGTGACATTGCAGTCTGACCACGTGTCAATTCAGTCCTACAAGTGGGACATGTTGTACACTATTTAAAGGAATTTCCTATGAACTACTCATTGTCTGCTGTAAACAAAGTGGTCATCTATGTATTGAATAATATTAGCAGGAGTTTACTCGGTGTTATTTTCATTGTGTAAGGGAGAATTGCTATCTGACACCTTTTCACATTGTATTTTTTTAAGATTTATCTGACTCGAATGGGAGGAAAAAATCATCATAATTCAGTTTAATACAAAGTTTTCAGATAATACAAAATTAAAGGAATTATATATAAGGATTGAGGACATTTGTAATGATTCATCTTTATAATATTTGTCTCTTTATCAGCAAGTTATTGTGCATAACCAATTAAAATAGAATAACTTAATGCAGCACCACCCCTAACAATGACCTCACCAGCAAGCTTAGTCTATTTACAGATACCAAAAATGAGCATTTTAAAATTTACATTTCAATCTTTATCTATATCATCAAACATTTATTAACCATAAAGGGACAGATTCAGATTTTTATTGTATTATATTGATTATAAGACCCGAAAGCTGATTTATGTCCTTATATTAGTTTTAGCATGGTTTAATATTTCACAAAGATAGTATAATCATAGATGTAATTTCTTAATTTAAAGCAAAACATATCAAAGCCTGCCTAGAATCACACAAGAATGCTGTGTATTGACTGAACCTCTGTGTCTGAAGAAAGCAGAAGTGTATGCAAGTAGGGAGTGTGTTAGAAAATGAGTCCATGGTTATATTAGGCATGCATTTAAGCCTCTTTGTTTGTGCTTTAGCTCATGCTAGCAGAAGTGAAAATGAGAGGACTATGTGAGAAGACTCAAACATGCGCGTTCACACGCAGCTGAAAGTTAACCGAACACCATCTTGTTGAGACAAGCACGCCTGCAATCATGCATTGTGAAGCACCCACCTGCAGCTTCTAATTGCACTTCTTGTGTTCTTTCTCCACAAAACTTCTGACGCCCACCGTGTCTTTTCTGCCCACCAGGATAATCAATTTTCCTTTTTTAAAATGCCATTCAGTGGCTTTTTTTTCCCTGTGTGATCTCTTCTATCACTTTTCCAAACTCAAGACTCTCATGTGACAATCACGTGGCATACGCTCGGCTTTCCATGGTTTCTCTGGCAACAGAGATCTGCATAGCAAAAGTATGTATGTTTCTTAAAACTTCCCTCCCCCCCCTTTTTGACACAATAGCACCAGACAGTGAAATATTTTTAATGGGAGTCTATGTGAAGAAAAATCCACTTTATACAAGTAGTAGAAGCATACTGGTACACCATCCTGACAATTCTTGCCAGCTGTTAAACTCTTCGGTTTAAGTGTAAAGTGGTAATGGTGAATCTTCTTTCTGACTACAAATAGTCTGTAGAGCTGACATTCAGTCCTTTCAAAGACACACACCAGAAGCTGAAGCCTCATCACCACAGTGTCTCCTTTCACAGAGCCTACTTGTATTTTACAGTCTTCTGTCATTTTGGGTGGTTCCGAGTTGCTACAGTAATTCCATATGTGTCAGCAACGAAGGAATTCAGTGTGGGTGACTGTAAAAAAGTAATTGCTTAAACAAAAAAAAACTCTCCACTTTCCCTGACTGTGAACAGTAAAGTGTTGGGTAACTGGAGATGTTCCTTCCGTTTTTTTTTTGTTTTGTTTTTTTTTTCTTGCTGAAAATATGACGTCATCTGCTTCAGAGCATAAAATGTAAAACCTGGCAAAAGAAACAACTCATATATTTTGACCTTGCTGTAATATTCACCACTGTTTCCCTTAAGAAATAAAACATCTGCTTATTTTAATATGTATGATCTTACACATTCCCATCTTAACAGGAGCAGTGTTTATGACACATCTGCAAGTACACGTATGCGCCGGCTGGTAAAATATTCTACGTGATGTGTGTTTTGAGCCTGTCTTTGGCTGCAGTTTCCTGCACTTCGTCACTCACAGCTCCTCTGGTTACAGCCTGGCCCCTCTGGGGAGCCTCCAGGGCCCGTTGGCTAAATTAGTTTCAGCAGCACCGCGAACCAGAGTCGCAGGCCTCTGTAACCTCTTTTTGGATTACAGAACTCTGACCCGTCTCTCTGTCAAGGCCTCCCAAAGGCCTTTGAAGTTTCTCACGGCTACTACAGATGAATAATCTACCCCCAACCTCTGCCCTTGACAGAACCTCCCTTATCCTCTCATCCTCCTTTTTTCTTAATCCATTCCTTTGGAATGAAAGGATACCCTTAGTTTACACCTCTAGCATCCTCAGCCCTCTGCAGCCAGACCAGACCAGACACATCAATCAGAATGTTGCGGCTTATTTGAGGTTGTTGTAAAGTTTTGACCTAAGCTTGTCTGATTTCCCTTTGATGACTACAAACAGATAACAGAACATAAGAAAATCTTTTACTTTATTTTCTTTTCAAGTATCTTACTTTGAATAGTCATTAAATATTGTGTAAAATGTAAGTGACGTCACCCCACTTTGAGAGCTAATTGGTTTAAAAACAGGGCTTTAATTTGACTTATTAAAAGACAAAATGTCTTTACCTTTTAAACTGACTTTATCGTCTTTTGCCGTAAGAATGTGGATTATTTTCCTAACACCTAGTTTAAAAGGCTGCTGACATTTCTTAATCTATCTTATTCCATAAGAGACAGAGGTTGAAAGTAACCCGCCCAACCTTCCTGTTACTTCCTGAATGTTTTGCTCTCTCATGCTATCTGGCAGACTGAATGAACTCCACGACTTCACAGAGAGTTTGGTTAAACACTGTTGTTGCTGATCCAACACCGAGTCCTCCTAGCATCTCTGTTAGTCAGACCTAAAGGTTGCCTCCTCTGTCTTCACCTTGTCATCTTTTTTTCTTTCCCTAATTATGTATTCTGTTTCTCATATGTTCTCTCTTCAAGCCCTCAGGCTTGTGTTTTTTTTCCACTAACTTCTCACCTTGTGTCATATTTTCTTCTTCTCCCCCTGCACCCAATTTTCTCAGTACCACCTTTGTTACATTTTGTTCCGTCTTCCTCTCGCGTCGCCCCTCGTCTCAGCCCTCCCTCTTAACTTTGGACTTTGTCTCCAGGGATTTTTTTTGACATACCTCATGCATTCCTTTGCACTGACTAGTTGTGTTTACATTGACATCCTCTATTTGCTGCGTGGACCACATTGTCGAAAACCCGAAGGCACAGAAGCACTTAGCGATCGACAAACCGGGGCTTCATCCCGCACACAAAGGAGATAAATGCAAAAGAAAACGTAATAAAAAATAAATAAACGAATGAAAGCAAATGGCAGGCAACATGAGCACCACGCTTTATGTCTGAATAATCTATCACCCCTTTGATTCTTTCTCCACTAATTACACTTGCACGTGCACTCTAACATTTTTCATTGATGCGCTGGGGACAGTGGGGAAGCTGAAAGTTCAAATGAAATTCAAACACATTAGAGTACATTATGCCAGAGGAGGTTACAGACGAAAGTCAAGAGCTGCCAAACTGTAATAGCGCCCTTAATCACGTACTGTCTGATCCTTCAGCGTGAAAGCAGGGGAGGCTCAGTCCAGCATTCATTGATAAATAAATGCGGCCAACTGGGTCTTTTTATAGCTCCACCAGCCAGAGGACAATGTGCAGCCATGTGAGCTGTGATTATTTCATTAAAAGAAAAAAAAAAAGTTCAGGGTAGGAAAAGGTAGCAAGGGCGATGAATGCAAGAGACGAGGCTAAACAAGTATAAGACTGGAAGAGGCCTTAACACCTTATCTATCATAAGGTCATCTCTTTCCGCAGCATTAACATCACCCAAGCGTTACTTACCAAATGACAGTCAGCACATTCAAATGTCACAGTCTATTGTGTGTTGTGTAATGTCACGCTCACTCGACTGCATACACACCGCACTTGTGAGCGGTGAGGAAACGGCGCTGAAGGACAGCGTGATCTCATGTGTCTGCCAAGCCCTACCCAGTCCATCCCAGGTACTCTATTGTGCAAGATGCTCCCAGCCCAACCCCCTCCTCACCTAAAACCGTCCATGTTAGGTTGTTAAGTCTCCCTCCAGAACCCCCCCCCGATGGCAAACCATTCATATCACCGTTCCCTGTACTTGTTCTATTCTCGTATTCACCTGTCAGTCTGGCTTAATGCGTGATGCCGTAATTTGCTTTAATGGTTTTATTTGTGGAGTAGCCTGGGATATTCAGTGAGACGACTCTGTTGCAGATTATCGCTAATCTGCTGTTTATAATGCTCATAGAGCCAACGTGATTTAGAGGAGCTTGACTAAACCCGGCGTTTTTAGGCTAAACACAAACACGATCCATCCACCACCCCTCCTCAGTCAGTCATGTGTGTCTCCGCTGCTGCGAGCACGCGCGTGTGTGTGTGTGTCCGTCATGCCAGGTCAAAATGAATAGCCGTGAAGATTATGAAGTTGTTGCAAATGGATAACAACATTTTTGGAGTGACTCATTTTGAACCTTACTGGCATGCACGACTTCAATTCCAGTAAGGAGCCGCGCGCCTGCCTCTCACCCCAGCCCGAGCTTCGTTAAAAGCTGACATCGATGCCAACAGCGCAGGAACTGCTCGACAAGGAGTTAACACCTCAGATGGAGAGACATAGTGGAGACAGGGAGTGGGAGGAGAAGGAAAAGGAGGGTGTGAAGGAGAAAAGGAGTGGCTAGCAGCAGGCGTAAAGGAGGTGAGCTCAGGGCTGTGGAATCAGGAACTGATCTTTGCTCTTTGCGCTGCTACAAACCCTGCAATGCAACACCCACACTTCTACCCACGCTCTTTATCCGTGCAACCTCTATTCCACTTAACTCAGGCTGGAATGCCGACTTTCAGCTCCCACCCTACTAGCCCCCTTTGCATTTTTTTTTAGCTATATACCTTACTATGCAAAACAGTGAAAGAGAAGTGGGAAGCTGCAGATTTTTGTGGCCAGCCATCTGCCCGTGGATGTGAATCACGGTTTTTATCAAACACCAGAGACGGACCAAAAATAAAACACCAAGTCAGAAAAATTTGCAGTCTGCAGTGTACTTTAAGCAGATGAACCACTGTCTGACTAAAAATATCTTTTTGGAGCAGCAGAAGGAAAACCTGATTCCACATGAGGCCCTATTAAAAACCGCAGATTTAGCAGCGCAGACCTGAGTTTGATTCCTGTGTGGATCTAGATTCCTGTGATTCCTGTGTGCTAGAGTTTGTAGCGTTTGAGACAAGTGAACAAACATGATGTCTCTTTTGGGGCAGATTCCAGAAAGAGTAATTTGTCAGGATTTATGAGACAATGCTTGGAGAGTGCTGCGGTTCTTTCCAGAAGGATTGTAGCATACTTGAAATGTTATGGCACTGACATGGGGCCAATTTTTGTGTACTGATTCGGAGTCATACATCCCCTTATTTGGTACAGTAAGGGAAAGGCAGTACATCTGTTGGTTATCTGCACTCTTCCGTCCAGAGTCATGTCAAGACAATGTGTGACAAAGTGGTTCGATTTGTTTACCATTTGTCCCTTATTCATTAATTCTGATTTATTTCATCCTTTTATAGTTGGTCATAATGCTTTAATTTAAACTGTTGCAACTTTCCTTCACTCACTACCCCGGGTTTGTTTGTGGTGGCATTATGTTGCACTTTACATCCGTTTTAGTTCAAGCTAACACTTCTGGACCATTGGATGAATATGGATGTTTCTTTATTTTCAAGGTACATTTATGGTAAATTGCTTTTTTTTCTGTTTTTTTTTTAACTCACCATTGTTTGTCCATTTCAGATGCTGCAGCCTGAGCAAGTGCATGTCCCTGATCGCATCACTGGGTTGTACCAAATAGAGGGTTTTCTTTTTTTGTATTTGTTTTTCTTTACTTTCTGAGTGGCTCTGTATTACATGTTTTATTTTGCAGAGCATTTAGTTATGTAGATGAGGTTTGTAAATGAGATCAATGATCTTATTCCTGTTTCTCTGTCTAGGTTTTGCTGTTTGGTTTGACCTGTTCTGTTATGGTATTGTCTAATGAAGTGCAGGCGTGTTGCCAATTTGGTATAAATTACTGAACAATAAAATGCACAAGAAGAACTTGGAACTAGTGGTTGATGCTGGGTTTAGTTTTGTTCACCTGTTTTGACTATTTGACTACACTACCACACAAGATATTCCAGATATTCATGGGTGGCTCGACACCCTCTTCATTGTTTGTATCGCTGTATGTGTCATGTCTTCTTTTACGCGAAATGAGTAAGCAGCTGAGTGACGTTTTCTGTCTTTAGTGTCAATAAAGCAGAACCTTTTCACCTTGATGCTTGATGCAGATTGGTCTTTGATAGTGATAAAGATAATCTGACTGAGTGGCTCACGAAACATAACACAATGACTTGCAAAAATAATCATGTCTGAACTTTTTTTTTTCCCAAATTGTGTCTCGTCACAACAAGGTTCAATCTATTTTGCCTGGTGCAACAGCATTATGAAGTTGAAGGAAAATGATATATGGTTACAATAAAACTACTGTTACTTACCAGTGCGCCACCTAAGAGGGGCAGTGAGGACATTTGTCATGAAGCTTTGGAGTAAATAGTGAGGAAAACAAACTGCCATCTGTATGTGCTTATTGATTTTCACATGAAAAGCAAATACATCCATTCTGTTTGCCCTGGCTCCCAGCTCTGACTGCTTGTCGGGCGCAGTGCAGAGTTTAAGTTTACCTTTCAACATCATGCTCCTTTGATAATCCTTGTATACGACTGAATCTCAAGTCTGATGTCTCCCTTCTGTGGGATGTCACTGGCCGAGAAGGGGCCAGTGACATCTCCACTGACTCATTATTTGAGCTCCCATCGTGACATCAGGGGCAGATACCCTGAATCCTCTTTAAACAATGAACCATACAAAGGGATTTCGTACATGGGTGAACGAAATGATAGGCACCAACAGAGACGGTCACAGATCAAGCGCCTTCCTCTCTGATCTCTGAAAACGCAACAGCCTCAAGTCGTCCAGCCCACAACTCAAAGAGGATGCGTCCGCACACATCTTTGACATGCCACTGTTGTGCGTTTGGAGGTAGGTGCCAGAAGAAAAGACAGGAAGTGTGAGATGCAGAGACTGATCCTGAGGAAAAGAGACAGCTTTAATGTCTTGTGTCAGCACCACCTGCCTCCTCTTATGAAATCTTTTCATGTTCCACCCACTGAGTTTCCAGTCCTCCATCCTGCCCTTGAACAGCCGCCGAATCGAATCCCAAATGTAAAGACCTGATAAATTTCTTTCACTGTCACCATGTAAATGTTTATCATTAAAATGGGTGGTATTCACAGAATTGTCAGTGAGGGGCATAATGACTTTTTATGGGGTCTGACTAAGGTTTGTGGGTAGATAACCTAACAAAGAGAGGCTAGGTGCTCTCTGTGTGCATTATCCTCCCTATTTGGCTTTGATCATTCTGGCATTTTGCTGCAGACACTTTAGATATACAGCTGATGCAACCAAAATGTCATCCCTCTTTTTTGTACAACCGCCGGAGAGAGAGCCTTTTCATTTCGGGGGAGAATTTGAAACAGCTCTAACCTTTCTTCAACAATGCCGCCACTTTACGCTGTGGAATTCCTAATTCAGCGAGAGGAGATCCAAGGCACCTGCTTTCATCAGCGCATGTGTCTGCTGAGAAAGCCTGCGGAAGGAGAGGAAAGGAAAGACAACCGGCATGAGCAACTTGTTGACAAGATCTGGATGTCAAAACACAGCATTAGGCGTTCCCGGTGGCATCATGGAAAGGACAAAACACAGCTGTAGTTTTAAATCTTTAGGAAGGTCAAAGACATTGCATAATTTTGCTTTCGTTTCACCTTTACTTTATAGTTCAAGTTTTTTCAGATGAGTTTCTGTTAAAGGGGGAGTAGTTAATGCCTTACTTGCAGCAGGAAACTCTCTTGGTATTTTCATTTAGGATAAAACCGGATTAACTGGTCTTTGAGGCTAAAGCTAATGATCGAAGAGGAACTCTGCCATCTCTAAAAACTACAGTCTCAAACGTCATAGCCGTCGGTCCACTTTTAACTATTAACCTGTCAAGTTTAGATCGGGAAGTTCGTAAAACAGAAGCAGGAAATTAAGGTTGCACCTGGTGTGCCACTGATCGGAACATGTAATAGTTACGTGGGGTAAAAAAAAAAAAATAGTTTTTTTTTAAAGTACCATACTGTTCTATTAGGCTGCTGCTCTGTCCAGAAACACTAATGTTTATGTCTTAGTGTTCAACAGAAGAATAAAATTGGTGGTGTATGACCGCCTACATCCTTTTTGACTGTAGATACTAATTTTGTAAAAAAAAAAAAAAAAAAAAAAGAAACATCCATTCAAATGTCAGTCTGGAACTTTTTAAGGTTTGGGTCGTTATGGCACAATCTTGTCCTCCCTACAGGTGTGTTCACACCAAGTTCACATGTTTGATTAGGCATGATTTCAGTACAACACTGAAGGGCTCATTTTACCATAAGGGACAGAATGGTGGCTCGTGAACTCCAGATTCCTGTGTTTGGTTTATATCGAACCAAAACAGAAGCTAGCCTTCGTTGTTTGGTGTTTGGTCTGAACCAGGGTTCGCACAAGTGTATTCACACCTGGACGAAATATCCGGACCAACTGGGGAAAATAATCTCTGGTTCGGTTAAAATGGACCAAAAGTGTCACTTAGTGTCATCGCTCTTAAGAGTGTCACTTAGCACTTAGCTTCGAGAACCTGTTAACAAAACGTATATAAAAAAAAGATTTGAAAATGGTTATCTACTGCAGATGGGAAATTAACTACTCATTTAAAAATGTTGAATTATTTCTTTATGTACCCAGACTGTTTTAAATATAAATATCTGCCAGTAGTTACTTTGTTTCTATGATGTCCTTCACTGTACAGTTTACCCCTCCATGCATAGTGGACCAACACAATGTAATGGCTTCTTCTTCTGTTCTAATGTAATCAAGAGACACATGTAATCTAATAGGAGTCTGGGCGTTATTGCAGGGGACTATTTGTTATTACTGTATTTTAATATTTGTTTTACCTAGACTTTCGCCGTCTTTTTCTATTCTTTTCTTGTATCCTTTTCTTTATATCCCTCTCTGTCCCCCACTCAAACCACCACCACCTCTGCCCCTCCTGGTCCCCCTAGCACCCTCCCTTCCCTCTCTCCACATTCCTTGGTGAGTGGGTGGAAAGTTCAATGGGGATGTGGGATCCCAGAAGGGCAGGGGTGGGGGTTGCCTCTCACAAGAGCGCGGTATGCGTGCAACACCAGGGGCTTCTTATCCGACAGGCCAATCCTCCTCTCCGGTTTTGCCATGGGTCAGCAGCAGCCCACTGCCTCTACGCTGTGTTTGCAGTGGTGGTGAAAGCTTGTTGGTGTGGTGAGGGCAGAGAGGTGAAAGGTCTGATGTGCCTGAATATGTGTCATATTTAACACCTACAGCTTCCTTGAGCTCATGATAGATGAACCTGCTCTGGTATGTGGACATGGAAGCATCTGTTGCATTATACTTGAACTACGACGGCTAACCCCAGTCACCTTTTTGTTCCCTGGTTTAAGACAAAGGCAGACACTGACGACAGTTAATGAGAGAAGGACCTCTGCTGGTGATGCCTCGGTGCTACAATCCGCATTTCATCTCCAAGCTGGAGTGAGTTTCTTGTTTGTGTCTGCACTGAGTTTGACAGCATAATTTTAAGGCTTTGCTGAATGACACAAAGCTATTATTATGAACGGTGAAATTTGACTCGCGCTTTCTCAAGATTGCCTTGCTTTTATGGAGTCTTAAGATGCAAAGTTAAACTTTAAGAGCTCCACTTGCATAAACCTCATGCAATTGTAATCTAGTCACTTGCAACGCTGCAGTTCCAAAGTGTTTCGCGATGCCGTTTACCCCCAGTTTGTTGCGTCTCATCATTGTTGCATGCAAGCAAATAAGCTGGTTTTAAAAGCAGCTCTGGTCCGTGGGCTGTGAGTGTAGGAGACGTGCAGGAAGTGGTGGGCGAACAGCAAACTGTATTTCCCCTTCCTGTCTATGTCCTCGCTCCCTGCCTGACTGCCCTTTGGCTATTAATGTAACTCTAAGCTACCCACTACACACCCACGTGGCCAATGGGAGCTGTTTTGCTCTAGAAATCTCAGACGCACAAATACACAGGCATAAAAAAACATAAACCAAGCGATGGATGCCAAGTGATATCATGGTAAATAAATTAGAAGCTAAACAAGCAGGCGAGTATATTAGGTTGCAAAGTATCTAGAACAGTATGTGCCCGCCTCCCCACCACCACCCAATGTGTAGACTCTTCTAAAAGTGCATTAATTCCTGCATCACCCTCATAGCTTGTGGGTGCCAACAGCAACAGCAGGTCATAGCTAAATAGATGTCCTTCACTTAATCACATGTTAATTACAGTCAAAGATCACAGAATGTGCAGTATGCATCCACAGGGGGATAAAACATGAAGTGTTTCATTCTTTACGTACTGTCTGGTGTTTTCATACTGTCATCCTCATTAATAATCATTAAAAGGGTAACGGTAAAGAAAAACTTGAATGTTTTCAAGGAAGAATTAGATAAAGTACTTAAAATGTATTTGACCTCTACTCTGATCAGAATTGATGGATTCAAATTAATTTGCTTGGAACCGTCTTTCAAAATTAGTGCACACATTTTCTTTTGGAAATGAGGTAAGACCTTTTCAGAAACAACATGTTAGCCTGCGATGTCAGTGATACTGGCAAAATGCAATAACACCAAAGCACAGCATGATGCAGCCACTACTATGTGCAACAGTTTGGAAGGACAGCCTTACTTATATCAATATTAAACTTATTAATATTATGGCCGCCAGCTCAACATGTGTCCTTCCTGACTGCAAGACATTTCCCAAACGGACATTTGGCTTGTCCTCGCAAGCGACTGCAAAACTTCAGTTGTGCATTAAAGTATATGTTTAGCATTTATTCCCTCCTTCCTTTTTTAAAGAGCTGGCGTGTCTGAAAGTGGTTTGGAGAAATTGCCACTTTTCAGCCTTTTCAATCCGAAGCCTTCCTTCAGTTTTGTTTCCAGTTTGCCGTTTGCGCACAGGCACACACAAACTCATGACCCATGTGTTTTCCTTGTGGTTGTTATCTCCTCCTGCCTACCACCCTCCCCCACCCCCCGCCGGTCATCCAGCTCATGTGCGGGAACAGAGAGAACACATGTTGGCATGAATCACAGTGAATCATGCAGCCCAAATAGCACCCAAAGAGAGGTGTTGCATTAACCAGGACACAGACTATTTATAATGGCCTGGGCGTGCATGTACTCATTATAGGCCAAAGGATGCTGACAATAGACAAGCAGATGAGGGGTTAGTGAGGCAGCGAGTTCTTTTAAATGTCACTCGCAATGTATCTTCTCATCTGCAACCTCTTGAGGTGGCTGGCTGTCTGAATACAATACTTAGAGCAGGGTGAGCGAACTGGAATTGATGGGGAGAAAAAAGGTCTTTTAAGCAACACAATGATGTCTAGGTGAAAGGTCACATATGCCACATTCAAATATAGATTTCTTCTTTTCTAATCCAGTCAGTTCTAAAAGGATGGACATTGAATTTTCACCTGCTTAGGGTCAGGTCAGTCAATGTGATTTAAAATCAAACGCACAGTGGCTTGCATAAGGACTATCCCATGAGCCTTTGACATCTGCTCTTGGTGGGATTACAAACTTGAATGTAAATCTGCAATTTTATGAGGTAGACCCACACAAATGACAGCATAACTGTGACAAGGAACTATATATATATTTTACCAATGAAACTTTTAAATCATGCCTCTTTTTCTCTGATTCATAAGATTATCTGAATAACCAGATGATAGAGCAACTATGTCTAAAGCCATCCATAAGAGTCACCATCTCTCTTGCACATCTATGAATGTAAGAGCCAGCTCCTATAAAAATACAGTCAAAATTCAAATAAATAGCAGCAGTTTGGAAAACTCATCCAACATACTTTGGATGAGGGTTAAAAATATTCCACAATTATTTGAAATCCAGTTGGAATCAGCTCTCTGACGCGTAAAAATAACAACAAATTATTTGTTGTTAAATTTAGTTCAGATCTCTTCTCAATGAGGACTGATAAAGTCTGATTAGTGTAACAAGTAGCTTTAAGAAAACAAAACAAACATGATTATCGTATCAAATACATTAGCTGTTGGGGAAAGATGATAGACTAATTTGACAAGCGCTTTGTTATTCTTCTGTCTTCAGGCTTCCTTTCCTTCACCAAGTGCCAATCATGCTCAGAACGTCCCGTCCTCTGCAAGCCAGCGCTGAATTTACACCGCGTCAGACTGTGAAAGCAATAATGATCTGAACCCAAACCCCAAAATTGCCAAATCGCAGGGTGGGGGGAAAAAAAAACAAAAAAAACACACACATTTCAGGTGAAACAGCTTCAAGAAGCAATCAGCAGCTGAGCAATTACATCAAGTGAACTGATTAGATATTGATTGAGGGGAGCCAGACGCCTGACCAGAATTTGCAGGTCCTCAACACCCACAGTACAAATAATTACAATAACTCAAAGTGGAACTGCAAAACATGTGTTGAAGATCTTATTTGTTTAAACCAAAAGGGAAAGATGGCGTTAGTAGAGTGTCTTTATTGTCAGTCGACACATAGGCTCGTCGTTTTGTGCTGTACCCCATATACGCCGTTGTCATAGCAGCAACTTGTCATGTCACATGCGTCTCACCTTGAGTGAATGGAGAGCTGCGGGACGTGTGCTGTTCACGGAAATCGGGAAGGGGGATTCACAAAGTGCAGTGTGTCGGTCTTACGAGCAGCTGGGGGCTTTGTGCTTGTGCTTGCAAGTAGAGGGAATGGACCGGATTTAGTAGAGTCGCTGGTGTCTGCATAATGACCAAGTGGACTAAATCATCAAGCAGTTATGCCATCAAGATTTTATTTTTTCTTACCTTTTCAGAAAGTTATTTCTGGGGGTTTTCCGCGTTGGCCTTGGCCTCAAAGTTATTATCTGAATGTGTATAAATGTGCTGCCAACTTCAATTATTCCTTCAGGTAACAGAAATATAAAATCACTGAAACATTCTCAATCCATCCTGCCATATATTTTCCAAGATTTTAGATTATGAATTGAATTTCTCAGCTGCACATTCATGATGTGTGACGTTTGACCACATCCCAAGGGTGCTTTCCAAGATTGAGAACTGGTGACTACGGAGGACATGGGAGGACACTGAGCTCATTGTAATGTTCAGATTGAAATCATCTGAGCTTTGTGACATGGTGCATTATCCTGCTGGAAGTAACAATGAGAAGACGGGTGCACTGAGGTCAAGACAGCACCGGCATGGTCAGCACCAATACTCAGACGGTGTGTAGTGTTTAAGACGATGCTTAATCTGTTATGTTTTTCTTTTCGTTTTTCTTTCGTGCATTTCTCAAATCATCATCAGGATCTGCAAAACATTTCTCAAGACAATTCATACAAACAGCAAAACACGAGCTACAAAAGCCAGTTTCTTCCCAAAATTCTTAGTTTGTCTCTCAAAAGTAGATATCTGTGTCAAAGAACATGTCAGTTCCTACAGCATGACAAGCCCTTCTGTCATTGTGTATGCGGAAGACAATCAAATTGCTTTGTCATCTTGTCAGTATAGTGGTGTACTCTGGAGGGATGTTCTGTTGTAAGCCATCGGTAAAGTTTTGATGACAAATATTCAAAATTGTAATTGTGAAAACACAGCAGTGCAGAGTTCAATAGGGTAAAAAAAAACCTAAAGTAGAAATGGAAACATAAGAAAATCTCCTTAGGGAAAACAATGCATGCAGGGCTGTAGGAATTACAGTGTAGTCTTCCAATAATTTCCATTTCCATGCTGAGAAAAATGGGGCTAAGGAACGAGGAGCAGGATGACAGGATGGTGACCCACATCACCGTCCTACTGTGGGTTGCAAACCATTGTCTGATTATGCTGGAGCGATGGAAACAATTGAATGGCTGTTTCTCATAAAGTTCCTGATGACAAGAAGATATTGTTTAATGATAAACTATAATTACAAATGTCTTTATCTACCTTCTGAACAGTCTAGGCATGTGTGTTTTGTATTCTATGTTAGCATCAGCATCAGTTGTTCAATTAATGGATATTTGAGCAGGAGTAAACAGCAACTTTTAATCCTCCTTGTAGTTTCATGTTGTGAATCTGTATTACCTGTAATTGCGCAAGTGTGAGTTTGCTTGTTTTGTTACAAATAGCTTGGACGGCTTATTGAGAATATTGCAACAGACTACACATATACCTGCAAAACCCTTTATAAAAGAAGGGCCTGTTAAGCAAATGCATGAGGTAATGAAGCCTTTTGAAAAATTACTATAAGCCATTTTGTAGTGATTTGCACCTTCCAGGTGGATCTCTGCAATCTGCCTGTCTCCTGAAGAGTGGGGACAAATTTTCTTTCCGCACTGCTTCCTGAACAAATCTACGTCTCTCTAGTGTTTGGAGAATGATAAAGACCGGTGTGTGTGCGTGTGTGTTTGCACAAGTTTGAGCCTGCCGAGGGGGGTGGCAGAGGCACGACAGGTTTCCATGACAACAACTTTTTATTTGCTCTCGTCAATGGCGTTGGTGAGGGATAGATAGATAGGTAGATAGATGGATAGATTAGGAAGCGACAGTTCAACGGGCAGAGACAGAGAGGCAGCTGAGTTGCATTGCTTCTGGTTTGCTGTGTTTTGAACCCAATGTCTCTTTGTGTGCAACCCTCCCTCACTGGAGGACAAGTAAGCAGAACCTTGCAGGTAGTCATCCAGAAATACTGTGGGATCCTTGTGAAATATTTGTCTTCCAGCTGGCTTCTCAAGAGCATGCGAAACAATGGGAATCTTTCACGTCTAAATCGTGACTGTGTTTGTCCATGTGACTGTGTACTTTTGACGGGTTCTTATCTAAATAATTTGCCACACACTGACAAAAGGAGGGGAAAAAAATCAAGTACAGTTTTTTTTTTTGAGCGATGAAATAGTGCTAAAAATATGAAATGCAAGGCCTCAAGCGGAAAATAACTCAAAGACGTGTGAGTGAAACTTCTTGTTGACCTTGTTTAGTTTTGATGCTGAAGCCACACGAATCTGACGCCCACCTTGAGCAGTAGTCGGGTGGCTCCAAAACACAGTTGGTTTGCATCTGCAGCATGCACACACACGCACATACACACACACACACATACACACACACACACACGCAAATGAAGCGGAATGCATTGACTTCCACGCTCATGAGTGTGCATAATTGCAGAAACGTAGCAAGAAAGAGGGTGTTTGTTTCAAGAACGTAAGATGTAGAATGTGCCCTCAATAACTTAGCAGCTTCAAATAGCCCAGGGTTACAATTTCAAAACGGCTAGCGTATGGTTTTATTTCCGCTAAGTGGTCTGCACCTGTACTGTAATCAAAAAAAAAAAAAACACCTCCATTTTGAGTGTTTGAAATCGCTTTGCAGTGCTTTTAAGAGTTCCTGCTTCGGTATTTTTCAGACTTAGCATGCAGAACTATTTATACATTGAAGAAATAATGCATCGGAAAAAATACCACTATTGCCACGAATCATGCAGAGCAGCAAAAATGCATTATTTGTAAGACAAACATTAAAATGACAAAGATGAAGCAGAAAATTCCAGCATTTAACATAATTTTACATTTATGTGGACAAATTTATTGACACCTCACCCCATTCGAAAGAGGTAAGACAAAAAACAAAAAATCTATTTTGAACAAATTTGTTATTTCTTTTAGGAAAATTCAACCGTGAATTTGAGGACATTTATTAGGTAAAAGAAAATTAAAAAATGTTTTGTTTTTTTTTTTTTTTGCAATTCAACTGTGGCACAATTATTGCTGCACTCACTGTTCATTATGTTCAATCTTGCTTTTTTTACCACTCCTTTAACCGTTCACAAGGTTAGCATACAAAAACATTTTTGTGCAATCTCTCTTTTAGATTATGTCCACAGGATGACAGGTCCTTACAATGGGGATTGGATCCTTTGTGTTGTTGCTACAACATTCAAGCTAAGTGTCTTTTTACCGAAAGCATACCATCTCTTCGGATTTCAACAAAATCTACATATTTGTATTGGTGATGACATAGAATGCTGTTTCCTTGCATTAACTTTGCATCTTGTTATTGCATCAACAGTACGCCGTAACAAGTGGTTATTAATTATATTAATTTCAGCAATAAAATAACATGCACCAAGTGAAAAATAATGTGGGAAATAGATACTACTACTTATCTTACCCAGATACTATTAAAGCTGCATCTTTCATCCTTTTGCAAAGTGGACTCAGTCAACCAAAACAGCCTACGCCGGCTATTTATCTGCCCTGCACACACCCTTAGAAGTCCACTGTGACAGATGCAAAAAAAAAAAAAAAAAAATCCGAAAAACTCATAGTGTACACAGCCGCCACGTTCATTCTTTATTACTCTATTGCTCGGAGCACTATTTTATTCTCTCGACAACAATTTGGGCCGTGCACAATCACACATGTGCACGCCGGTAGACTGTGTATCTGTTGCCGGGGAATGACTCACCTCCTCCACCTGGAGTAGAGCCAAGTCTCTCTCTCGCCTCCTCCCCCTTCATCTGTGTGAGCCCTTCACTTCACTCACTCCGGCTCCTCTATGGAAGCATTTCAATCATTCAAATTAGCTTTAATCACAGCCAAAGGCAGAGAGTGGGAATGGCAGCACGTCACTCTACATACTTGAGAACACTTAATACATTGATTTTATATTGAGCATGCTGCGTTTCAAAAAAGGGGAGCAGGGGGGAGGAAATAAATAATGCCATCCAGACCAGGCCTTTTCTTTATGCTTTTCTCTTTTTTTTTTTCTTTTTTTTTCTTTCACACTACCGTGCATGCTTCCTGGACAAAAGGATGGAAAGCTAGGATGAAGGGGCTGGGGCTTTATAATGAGTAGCGCTAAGACTCCTTTCAGTCTTCAGGGTTGACATGTGAGAAGCGGCGCATCAGTAGCACCAGCTGCAGTCCTCGCATAATGACACAAATTATTGGCTTGTTAATGGGCAGCTTAGCCTTGAGTGTTCAGCCCTGCATTGCCATTGTAGAGGAGAGAACTCAAGATCAATCCCTGCCTCCTTGGACATGCTGTAAAACACAGGGATGCATCTAAAGGACATCTTATCCACATCGCAGTGTCTCCCCGTCTCTTTCTAATCCATACTGGCCCCCGGAGACTCATATTAGGAGACTCCTACGCTCACCCCTCCCACACCTTCTCCCTCCTCCACACACACACACACACACACCACCCCCAGAACCGCTATCTGTCCACCTCCACAGTCAGCTTGTGGACAAACCCGGAATAACAATGTGATCTTCCCTCTTAAAGGTACACAGACAGCGTTAGCATAATCTTGTTGTTTGGGATTTGCGGCATAAAGTAAAAGAAAAGAAAAAAAAAACATCCTCACAGTACTCATACTGAGTAAAAGAAGTGTCTCTTACAAATGGAGAGCAGTTTTTGAAAATTAGCTGCAATATTAAAACGTACAGGGATTTATATATGTTGCACAAAATAGTCAGTGCAAGCTTCATCATCGCATTAAAGCCTCTGCAAAGCGGCAGCCTTGGAATACCAATCAGCATCAAACAGGGAGTCAAGTGCAGGACACAGCACTTATAGGATGCAGTCAATGAAGCTCTCAGGGAGGGTATTGGCCCATACTCAAATTTACATGAGGAAGCCCAGCACTAGTCTTGCTTATAGTGCCCCCTTCAGTCACATCAATGAAAATAAAGGAAAAAACCCAAAACAAACTAAGAATATTCAACATGTTGACTAAATGTTGCACTAAATACTTGATCATTTTACCCACTGGTTGTTTCAGGTTAGCTGAATCTCACCAGGCAAAAGAACAAATGCATGTGAACAAATGAGGCAGTTACAAAACCCTAAATCGGCACAGACCAATTAGTTTAATGCATTCTCTTCGAATAAGCTCTGCAAGGATATTTTTGCAGGCACTCACCTGACTAAAGCTGTCAGTGAAGCTTGACAGGCCGAAGCCTGCCACAATGGAAAACTGTGGTGTTGCACAGGAAGCCGTGAGGTGAGCTTGTGTAGGAGGTGCTGAGGTAAAAAAAAAAAGGAGGTAGCTCAGAAGTTAGAGTGCTTACTGCAGCACTATCTGCTGCTATTTTTAACCCCAGTGTGGTCTTTAGCTTTCTAATGTTAATTGCCTGCAAACAAACATGCTTTGTTTACAGATCGGCCATGTGGAAACTTCTGCATACTTGTAATCTGTTTAGCATTTGCAGTACTTCAAACAAGTGTGAAGATGTGTTTTATTTTGGATTGCTTTCCTGGAATGCCCGATTAGTAGAACATGAATTAAATGAAAGCCAATCGAGATGGCAATCCTGTTTGTGCGGCGGTTCAGAGAAGTATATGTTACGGTATGCACATTTTTTGCAAACACATTTTTGTAATTTTAACTTATTTTAAAATTATATTGGTTTTATTTTGAGTTCAAACTCTGCATTTTAGTGCATTCAGCCTCTGTGATCTTAACTGCAGAGCTATCCGTCAGTGTTCATTCTTGTCTGGGAGATTCAATAACCTGCTCAGTTTTGCAACCAGGTAGTTTTGTACTACTACCTAATCAGTAGTGCATTACCGATTAGGTATTTGAAATTGTGGATTTAATGTTGCTCTTAAGGGTTTAGGAAAAAAATGTAATCTTTATCTCAGTTTTTTTTTTCTAGATCAGAACAGAGGTGTGGGATGCTTTCGAAGTAAACCTTAACATGTAAGAATCAGAACTTGTTAATTTAAGCATTTCCTTCTCACCATGAAAGTTATACGGATGAGCCTTAGACAGCATTTCAGTTGCACTTCAGCAACTCTGCCAGCTCTGTGCAGACTTCCAAACACAAATATTGTGTAAAGAATTAGACTGTCATCTAGTGGACTACAGGAGCACTGCAATAAGACAAAAACCTGAAGAAGAAAAGAAAATAGGATGGTGTAATGTTATTGAGATTTCTTTGTTCTTACAAAGGCTTGTAGTCGCTCCAGAGCCATACATGATGTCATCTCCTTCACCCATATGTGGTTTGATGGTATATCCATTTTTTTCCAGTGTAGAGATATTAATCTCCTGGCCTGCAGGAGTCCAAAGTCAATCAATTTTAACTGTCTGGAATTAAAAACACAGTTCTCTGGATAAATACCTAAAACACACATTTTGGCCTCAGCAGGTACATTCACTCCAACGATCTTTGATTAAAGTTTGCGTAACCAAGTTCCAATATTGCTGTAATTTTGGACACTCCCATACACAGTGAAAAAGAGTACCTTTTCCAACCAAACATTTACAGCTGATATCTGGGATGTTAGGTGACCAGCGGTTCAGTTTGACTGGAGTTATGTAAGTTCTCATCAACCACTTGTATTGAAGGAGTTTCATGCTTGTATTCATTGACTGCTTTTGGGCCTTTACGCATGCAGTATTCCAGTCCGCTACTTGTATCACTTCTCAAATGTCAGATCTCGATGCATCCAATTTATCTGCAGTGGATTCATCATCATGCCTTAGTAAAGCTGCATAAAATAAAGAAATATGACCTCTCCTCTCTAAATTTTCTAGTACAATATTATATGACAGTAGTGGTTTGGATTCAATCTGTTTGTGTTTTGACATAATAAAATGTTTAATTTGTAAATACTTATAAAAGTGTTTCTTTGAAATGCTATATATTTAGTATAACTGCTCAGCTGGGCGGCGCATACCGCTTTCCGGATTGAATCGTGTCCGTCACGGCATCAGAAGTCTGCTCCATGCTGTTATAATCATCACGAGGGCCGGCTATCCAACGCATCCAGCATAGGCCATGGGAACGTGCTCGACTCGAATCCCCCTACCTCCGAAGCCACACAATTCCATGGCACCGCAGCCATGAGGGATGTGTGCAACCCTCACCTTTGCAGCTCCACAGAGTTTCCCCACATACTACAGCCGAGGCCCGGCATGCAGAGTCCCCAGCTCCGCCGTTCCAGTGGGAGGGACCCAGACAATCACCCAGCAGCTGTCCCTTCGCCAATGGGGAGGTTGTCGTCACTGCAACACGTGCCCCCGCGACCGATAGGTTTTGCGTGGTTCCCCAAAGGGAAACTCACGACCGCTTACATGTCTGCATTTAAAGGGACGAAGGCCGCAGCCTGCGACTCCTCAGCCTAAATCTAAGAAGCCTGTCATCCTTATGAAGATCTGCCAGTTTCTGTACACTTTTATTTGCCCAGATTTTGAAACCTCCATCAGCTCTTCCTGCCTTAAAATATCTGTTCCCCCAGATGGGTGAGAAAGAAGAAATGGAAGGGGTATCTCCAATATATTGATGGGTCCTATACCAATCATCAATTGTGTTTTTTAGAAAGGGATTTTTTTGTCATTTTTATCAATTGGTTTGGCCTTGCGGAATACAAATACAGATTTAATCTAAGGTTCGTTACTAATTGTTCAATTTTTATCCTTGCTGGGGATGTTTTGGTTGAAAAGTAGAACATGGCTGAACGTAGCTGGGCGGACCAATAATACAATTTAAGATTAGGGAGTTGTAACCCCCCTCTCTCATATGGCAGGTACAACAGGCGAAGTCTTAATCTAGGTTTTTTAATCTAGGGTTTTTTTTCATAGCTGAACTATGAAACCCACTTCAAAAGCAACAGTGGTGCCCGTGAACCATACACCATAGTAAAAACATTAATACAACAAACCCATAAATAGCCATAACTTCCCTCTTCTGAGAGGCGTTTAACCAAAGATATTTCGTATTAATGACATAGCCAGCAAGTACAAAAATATTTGTTAAAAGTGTTAAACGAACATATGAACTATCCTGCATAAGAGAAAAACAAAGTCACTCCGTAGCTGCCTATGACTTATACATACATCAAGGATTAACTGGATATTGTCAGCTGAGGTAGAGAAAAACAGCTATCAGTTATAAGCAGCTGATTCTGTGGTTAAGGAACTGAACCACTCACTAGTAGTCAGTTCTATCCAGCCTATGTGCGGAGGAAATCCTCGGCTTCCTTAGGAGATGAAAACAGCTGTATCTTCCCCTTGTGGAGGATCCTCATTTTGCATGGATTATATTGTAACCCGCGGAACATTCCTTTTTCACCTTTTCCTGATGTTATCGAACTCAGCTAGCTGTCGGATGGTTTCTGCTGAAAGATCCTGAATTAAAAAAAAGTTTATTCCCATCCTATTCAATGTTGCGTTGTTTTGTAGAGCTGAAAACAAATTCCCGATCATGGAAATTCAGGAAACGGATGAGGACGGCTCTGTGCTGGTTCTGTTTAGGAGGTGCCAGGGTGCGGTGGGCCCTCTCAATGATGAAGGATCTATCGGTCTCCAGCCAGCACGGCAGCATCTCCCGTATAAACTCCAGAAAAGGCCGCTGACCCTCAGCGCTCTCCCGGAGCCCAAAAAGGCGCAGGTTTTTCCTTCAGCCTCGATTCTCCAGGTCGTCGGTCTTAGCTTCCAAGTAGGATATTCGCTTCAGGGCTTTGGCAAGATTAGCCGTACTAGCTTCTAAAAGTTCCTCCGCCGACACGATTCTGTTTTCAGCTTCCTCCAGTCTGGCAGCATTAGCAGCAACATTTTTGCTTCACCTCTGCTATGTTTTTCTCCAGAGAGGCGATGGACTTCGTCATTTCACCCATACGGTTATCTATGCTGTCCAGTTTGTTTCCAAATCCTCCGAACTCTGAATGCAACGACCGAAGTTCAGCTAGCACCGTGCTAAGGTCACACATGCTATCAATGCTAGCGGCCCCCTCTTTGACTTGATCTGTTCCCGAAATATCAGTTTTGGCTGGTTTTTGGGAACCGCGTTTTCATGTGAAAATATCACAGTACTTAAGAGTGGTCGATTTTGACATTTTCGGATCCAAATTACGTTTCTAATCCTGGGTATTTTCGAAGTTTTAGTGCAGGTCACATGGAGCATCCACTTTAAGCTGCCATGTTGGCTCGCGGCTCCACAGCGTCCCAACCAATAGCTTAGTTGAAGTTAGTATCTATTTTCCACTGGCCATTCATTATAATTTGTTTTGTGTGAGCACAAAGAATCGCAGTGATGTAGCTAAAGTTATTCAGAGTATTTTCCTGTAATATTCTAACCTCAGAACCTCCTGAATTACTGGTGAATGGACCTTACCACAGGGTCCGCATTTCATTGGCTAATGCCCATTTGACGTCACTTCGCAGCTACCACGTGCTTGACCGTCTCACAAACAAAAGCTAAAGTAGTATACACATGCTAATGTAGATTGTGGACTAGCAGACCACAATCTACACAATCAAAAGTTTTTGCGACAAAACTCAAATAAGAATGGTTCTCCACTGACAGTGGGGAATCTGTACAGGCGATGTCAGGTATCCTGATCGTATCTGTGGAACTAAAATTCACAGATTTCCAAAATCTGAAATGGAATGCTTTGCTTGGATCAAAGCTTGTGCACGACTGCATTTGCAGCTCAACCGTCGTAAGATCAATAAGAACAAAGGAGTGTGTGCTGGTGTAAGTATTATTACTTTGCTTTATTTATGTTTAGTGAATGGGGATATTTTGAGTGGCCCTGCGACAGACTGGCGACCTGTCCAGGGTGACCCGCCTCTCGCCCGGAACGTTAGCTAGAGATAGATAGGCACCAGCACATCCCAATCCCTTTTGAATTTTGAAGCTTGAAATATTGTAAGGTCTTAAGGAGGGCTATAATGTGTGAATAATGACCCCCAAGTCTGAAAAAAAGTCAATAATAAACACATTCATTATGAAAACCTTTTAGCTAAGTACAGCATAATGGCAGTACCGATACAACTTCTACACCTTGAAGCCTGTCTGTTACACAGTCTTACGTTAGCTGAACAGATCAATATGCAATGTGTACCGTATCTGACATACATTAAAGATTTTATTTTACCTGAAAAGGCTTTTTACGAAACTGTAATCGTGTTAGCCACTCTAGCACCGAGTACCGAGTAACAGGCCTAGGCACACTCAAACATTTGCCAACAACAGAAATCACTGATTTCAAAAGTAACCCTCAAAATTATGAATGTCCGACTTACCCAGCCTTGCAAGAACAATAGGCATCAGTGATCTTGTCCACAGATATATTTATGCTGAGGGTGTGAGGACCTGCTGTTTTCCTCATTGATCGGTAGCATTTAGCTGCAATGCGCACAATGTTGGAGGCATCCCGTGGCTCAAACACCTTGATGTCGTCCAAAAAAGATGACATGAACTTGTTTGTTCCCCTGTCTATTGTCGTGGCTGATATTTTTTGAAAATCCGGCAGAAATGCTACACTAATCGACTCAGAAATACTTTGTAGAGAGTGAGTTGAAACGAAAGACGCCATGTTTACACATAGAAACTAAGCTCCGCGAGGCTTTGTTTGTGAGACGTGCAGCCACGTGGGACTGTCGAGGGGCGTTTCTGGGTGGGGCTTGGTAAGGTCCATTATCAAAATCTAGAAGCTTTCAGAAAGTTATAACATGCAGCGTCATTTAGTTATAGAAAATGTAAAACATTCTAAATTGACGAGTTAAGCAGTTCAAACTACAGCAAAGAGAAAATGTAGTACTGAGCATATTTAATTTGTAGTGTTATGGAGAAAACAGAGTGTGTAGCTGGCTATTTTGCAAGGGATCCAAATAACTTCCAGATTCTCTTTAGATTAATGGTGAAAATTTAGTGTAAAATCAATTATATACTGCTCAAAAAAATAAAGGGAACATTTCACTTTAATTTTGTGTGTGGCTCCAAATCCAGGCCTCCATTGGTTAATAAATTTGATTTCCATTGATGATTTTTGTGTGATTTTGTTGTCAGCACATTCAACTTTGTACAGAACAAAGTATTCAATGAGAATATTTCATTCATTCAGATGTAGGATGTGTTATTTGAGTGTTCCCTTTATTTTTTGAGCAGTGTATATCAAATATAAAGGCCAGTACTGATTCACCACAGGCCAAAAGAGTTATCAGGAAAGGTCAGAAATTGCTTAAAGTATTAAAGCTTGATTTCCTTGAGTGTCACGTAGGACAGCGGCAGAAAAGCCACAACGTATAGGGAGGCTTAAGTCTTTAAAGCAACTGACCCCAATACGATTCTTGTCCCTTTTCTCTCTGCCAATCTCCCTGTCTAAAGGCAAAGATGCTCAGCGGCTGTAAAACATTTTCTTAAATGTGTTGAACAGATGAACCTGTATGAGGGAGTTTTTCTGCCATAATTTGTATAAAACTTGTAATGTTTGTACTCAAACTTGTCTCCTCGCGCTCTTTCATTACTCTCTGCTTGTTTTTTCGTCATGTTTTACGAAACATTAGCCGTGTCTGAATTCAAAGGTTTCATCCTTCAAAGGCTGGATTTGTAGGCTGATTACGTCATAGTGTGGCAACAAGGCCTGTCCGAATTCCTTCACAGCCCAAATTATCCCACGATCCATTGCGGGTCAGAGTTAGCAATAATAGCATCAGAAAGTGATAAAAACTGTATTTGTATGTATTACTTTTTAATTAACACAAAATTTACTCTAAAAATTTTTTTTAGGCAAGAATGTACCAGTTTAAAATTTGAATATCTGCTCGGTTTATCAAAGGTTTTCTTAAATATAATAATACTCTGACACTTGCAGAGATTTATGTTCCCGTTACGTTACTAGCAAGCTTCGCTTGACAGTTATCAGCTGGCAGGGAGGTTGAGGAAACACGACTGTGACACATCGTTTTGAAAACCCAAATGGCTTTTCACGAACGAGTGCAAGATAAACACAGATATAATTAAGTGCAGTTAATGTATGTTATATTGGGAAATACAACATACATTGCCTAAGAGCTGAAGATTGTATTTGAAAATGAATAAATCACTTCTTTTATTCTTTGTTGTAGAAATGTCCTGTACATTTCATTGTAAAGAAATATTTTTTATTATTATTGTCATTTTGGAACAACTTGATGAAGAGTTTATGTGGTAATGTGGCCTCGGTTTTCCCTTTTGTTTTTGGAGTTTTATTTATACTCTATATTGTTTTTTATTGCTTGTTATGTACTTTCTTAGGTTTAGTTGAGTTAAACTTTTGAGTTACTGTTTTGCATGTTTTCTGATTGGTTATTTTGGAGGTCATGTACCCGGATACCCGGAGAGGCCCCACTGCACCGGCGCAGGTGCTATGCGTCTACTTAACGAGCATGGAGACTGGGAAGGACAGAAGAAGGCAATATGTGGCTAGAAAAGGAGTAGACGGACCTGGGTGATCGCGTTGTTGGAGCTGGAGGACGGTGCATGCAGACCGGTGAACTAGACGGGGAAACTGGTCGTCGTTGAGGAGCGGGCGACTGGATCGTTGACGAAGTCCGCCAGGAACTGGAGGATTAGCCGGATCGAACCAACAAGGGCTGAGCGTGGTGGAGGACCGCGCCCTTCCTCTTGCCCAGCTAAGACAATTATAGACTTGCTTATTGACTTATTGTCAAGGACTGCCTGCACCTCCTTTTCTTTTGATTATTTGTTTTTTTTAAAATAAATTATTGTAACTTTTATGGGTCCGTTTTGAAACTGTCCACAATCCCTGCAGTTATTTATTTTGTACACCACTCGGGTGCCACATTTACTTTAAAATGTAAGTAAATGTCAGTACAAAATAAAGCACTTGTGATATTTCGGTGTTTCTACAGGAATAACTAAACTTATCTACCTGGTTGCCAGGAAAAGTACTTGGCTAAGCTCAGTTTTAATGTGTCACTTTACACTAATTTGCCCATTTATTTTAAGGACCAAGAAGCAGACGAGAAAATTAATCACCCTCAGGGGCCAAAATAACCACATGTTCACTGCTACAGTAGCCTGGAGGTAAAATAATTCTCCAGTTTTATTCATCTCCATCCAAAAAAACTGAGGCATTGTTTTTGTCATGACATGGATGGTTTGTGGTGAGGAATGATGGCAGTAGACCCAGGTTGGTGTAATAATGATGATTTTAATGTTGAAGTCCAAACCAAGAGTACAAAATCCAGGCAGCACAGGTGAGTAAAAGGCAAAGAGAGTCAGAGACTGGTAGCAACTGGTTAGATAACTAGACTCTAACAAAGGCAAGGTAGACAACTTGGGACAAGACAAGGAACCGAGAAGGAGCAGGGAACACAGGTGGGATTAAAAACACACGGGGTAATCAGGGGAAACGAGGGGCAGCTGGGAACAACCAAGGGGCAGACAGACAAGACAGGAACTTAATTGACACACAGAAAAGAGGCCAGAAAAGACAGCAAAAGCTGTGAGGTTCTTGAGCTAATAAAAGAGGACATGAGACTCCAGAAGAAGAGAGAAGGGCTCTGGACAGCAAGGAGAGATTGATAAATTATGCTCTATTTTGCAAAAAAATAGCAGACAAATAATTTCTTTAAAAATAAAGAGTTGTTGAACATTGTTCCAGATTATGAATTTGTGTTTGTCTTCTAATAAACAACTGTTATAAATTTAATTTTATTTACAATCTGGATCCATAAAACAATTTAATTTAGAATTTTAAATAACAGATACATAGTTTTCATGTACTTGTTGCAGATGTCTTGCCATTTTAGAGAAATGGTTTGCAGCAGTACAAACAGTAATGTTTCTTGTCATCGACTTTCTTTCCTCTCTTTTTGGCATGCACCAACAACTATGTCTTGATTAATTGTCAAAACCATTGTCTGCGAAAAATGTGTGGGTAACAGATATGCTGTCACAATCCACAGCAGTTTATGAAGGCTGCGGTGCGGAGACACGGCCGGCGATGGGGCAAGAGCAGGCGCCCACCGCCAGGGTAGCGGTATCGGGCTGCGTGCCCGCCACACTAGGGGTGAAGGATGAGGACCGGGGCTGCTCGCTGGCGAGCGCCTCGGTGGGCTACGTGAAGGGGGAGCGACTGGCTTTCGCTGCGGAGAGGCTGCTGCTGGTGCCTCTCCGCAACGGGGGCAGCGTTGAAGGTGGCGCCGGCGAACGGACAGGGAGCGAAGGCTGCGGGGCTTCATCCGTCCTCGCCGCCGCAGCTGCTGGGCCCCGGACGTGGTGAGCCGGGTTCACTCAAGATTCGTTAACTTTCTTAACGAATCTTGATGGAATCACTGGGCTGAACACTTAATTCCATGCTGCCAATATTGCTTTCCTCCGATGAATCTGGTACGTACTCTTCGCCACTATCCGACGTTCTTCTGTTTGCCTCATGGGAAGTTTGGCAATTTGTGCAATTGGGCTGTGTCATAGTTAAACAAAAAGCCATCCATCCATCCATTTTCTTCCGCTTATCCGGGGTCGGGTCATGGGGGCAGCAGTTTCAAAAGGGAGGCCCAGACTTCCCTCTCCCCAGCCACTTCTTCCATTCCTCGGAGGGAACCCCAAGGCGTTCCCAGGCCAGCTGAGAGACATAGTCCCTCCAGCATGTCCTGGGTCTTCCCCAGGGCCTCCTCCCGGTGGGACGTGCCTGGAACACCTCACCAGGGAGGTGTCCAGGAGGCATCCTTACCAGATGCTGGAGCCACTGCAACTGACTAAACAAAAAGCAATTCTGGAAAAGGGTGGAACTTATAGAGAAGCAGAATCAATGAAAAAGAACCTCTTGAGAGGAAAAAAAAAAAAAGAAGCGTTCAGATTTCAGAAGCTCATCGTCTCTCTTCATCTGTCTTGCCACAGTAACAGACGACGTAGACAGGTGGAGAGGACTTTGGCTGTGCTGACGCAAGTTTGACTTTCCTGTAAATCTTGAACAATACGTACAAACTATACAATAAAATCTCAGTCATACAAGTACATCCAGTTATTCAGATTGAAAACTGTGAATCAGGTAGCTAGCTAAAATCTAGCTAGCTAGTTGTCCAGACTGGACTAATAAACAAACACTGGGTGGACTTCAAGAATCATGAACCCAGTCTAGGAACCCTGATACTTATAGCAACCCTAAGACTTTACAACAAGCATGAATAAAAACACTTGTGCGACTCTACCATGGTAAATTAAATATATTAAGTACAGCTACAGTTGAACCTGATTGGCGTTAACCCTTGTGCGTGTGAGAACTGAGGCAAACGTAGAGAACTGTCGCAAATGATAAAGTTTTACGTGTGTGAGGTCGGTTGGACCCCATTTCTAAACACAAGGGTTAAGAGGCTACTTTTAGCTAGCTTCCAGCATAGTTTCTGAATGATTAATTTTTGTGCCCACGGGGTGCAACTGTCGCAGTATTAACTTATTATTCTTGGACTCTTTGGAGGGTAGGCTGCGTCCTTTTTATCATTATTATTAGTATAACATTTTTTATTAAAAATTTAGAAAACTTGCACAAAACCATTTGACATATAATCATAAATATTTTTATTAAACTTCTTACTCTAATTACTAATGGATTTCAAACAACTTCAGAGGAGCACACCACCACCAACATGAGGGTGTAACCTCATAGCCTCCACCGACCTCATTTTAGTTTTGTATTATGTAAAAAAAAGAGTAATGCATTTTTGCAACTCACCTTTAATGAAGTACTCTTGATATTATCACGTTATACCAGAATGTTGCTCACACCAAACAAAACAAAAAAAAAAAAAAAAAGAAATGAAGCTTACCAGAAATTGCCCGAGCTGTAAGCAACAATCCTCCACCGCAAAGCGAGACGTGCCCAGCTGAACAAGGCAGCTGTTAATGTTAATTCAATATTTGGAAGCGTGGCAAAGACAGACTGAAATACTTTGTTCACTTCCTCCACTGCCATCGCTAAAACTACAGGCAGACTACAATTCTAAGCCAGCACAGAAAATTGACATCAACAATAACTTCTCCTTCTGTTCGCAGGTTAAAATTATACCAGAGAAAACCAAGTACAATGGGAGAAAGTCCAGACTGAGCTGTATTAACCTTACAAAGATAGAAGAATAGATGTTATATATTTACTCCGTTTAAAAAAAATTAAAAAAGGTCATTGACAGGGTAAAATATTTCAAGAATTTTAGCCTCTGATGTTGAGGGTTGCTATTTTCTTTTGTCCAAGGTATGACCTGAACAGGCAAAAGAATAGACATGAAACATGACTTAAAAAACTTGAAACAGTCCTTTAACATTAGGCTTATGATTATTTGTATATAATAGGAGCTGGTTAGTTTCTCAAAGCTATGTCACTTGTTTAAAGATAACATATTGTCTAGATTCATTATTGTGTTAAAGGGGATCTATTATGCTTCCTTTTAAGCAAGTTACAATGGGTAACAATGGGAGTGCAATACAAAACGTATTCATTACATTCTCTGCACAAAATCCTTGTTAAGAGAATGAGATTCCTGAATGAGATTGCCCATTTTAATCTTTCAGTATTAGCTGTTTTATTGCTCTTTCATCTTTATCCAAATAAGTTAACTTTATCAATGTTAACTCAATGAAAAAGGATGAATGTTGTTTTTTTTCTTGCACATACAAGAAAAAGTGAAATTTGCATAACAGATCATCTATAAAAGACAAAAAAATAAGATCTATAAAAAAAGCAATACAGTGTGGAGAAATGTGTTTCAGGGCTGCTTATTTTCGTGGATAAGCATTGAATCCTAAAGCCAGCTCAGAAGCAGCTTGCAAAGTGCAAAATGTTGTTGAACAAACATATAAAATGTGACTACACATTACTAGTGTATCGGGCAACATGATGAAGTTGCTTCTCATCATACGCAGGACAAGATACCTTTTTAGAAACTGGGTATATGTTACCGTGAGAAACTCTGCATGTGGTTTTAAAAGATAATTTTTGCATGTTCCACTATGATAAAGAGGGAGAGATGGTGTAGGGATTTTGTGACAACAGGTCTACCAACATCTGATGAATTAAAAACGTACACATATCAATTCTGAGAACTGACATGTGTACATTATACATATACTATATGTATAAAATACATATGTTTATTATATAAAATATTCAAGTCATGGTTTAAATCGCCCTGAGCTTGTTCTTACTTTCACCTCTTACAAGGCCGTGACTAAAATATAAATAAGGAGAGCAAATGCGGTTTACTAGCAAAAACGTACTGTTATTTTCCCACAGGGAGATTATTAGGCACAGTTTGCAGGTACTGGAATAAATATTCCTTTGTTCTTTATGGCATAGATTCTGCAAAGTGTCAGAGACACTTTTTCTAAGAGATTCTGACCCATATCGACATGAAGGGTAAAACTACTCCAGATAAGTAATCGAATATGAGGCCTTGTTTTAAGAAGTGTTGAGAGTTAAAACATATTTCTCAGTATCAACAGGCCTTCTATGAGGACTGAGTGGTCCTTCTGGATGCTTTCTATACTCGAGGTTTTTTACACAACTGATTTCCATTTCTAGTCTCACAGGCAGTGGTGACATAAAAAACAATAAGTAAAGAACAGACATGTATCTGCATATGGCGCTGACTGCATATGGCTCTGCATATACAGATGTATGTCTGTATCTGTATATGCAGATACAGACATATGATGTGATGTGATGTGATCTGATGTGATCCTGAGGCCTCAGGATCACATCAGA
>NW_015113252.1:194816-220035 GCF_001443285.1 Poecilia latipinna | reverse complement strand
CAGCAGTCACAGCAATCTTTTGAAATTCTCACAAAACTGCAAGATATAGGAAGAAATTGAAAACATTGAAATCTAACCAGCTCTCTTTGGAATCTGCCTGACAGAATAACATGTATGTTTTTTTGTAGATTTTACCAAACAAGCCAAGTCAAATTTGACACTTTTGCAGCGTATTTACTTGACAATGTTGGAAGCTTTTATGTACCGCAAAATTGGGCATTAAGAAATGCTTCAATGTAGCTTCTTAATAAAACAGTCAGATCTTAGCAGCTTTTATTTCTATGTTCTAATAAGCCCTGCGTACTAATTATCCTCTAATTTATCTGCAAGCTTGCATAAAATGGTTGCAGGATGGAAGAGGCCTAAAGATAAAAATCCATTCTGATAGTTCTCAGAAACATGCCTTCCTGTTTTTTTTTTTTTTTTCGTTTTTATCAGATGCGTTGAAGGATCTGTATGCCACAAAACCTCCATGTCATCTGTATATCCTTATCAAAGTGATTCGTGCTGAGAGACTTTCATAAAGAGGCCTGCAGAGTTTCCTTCAACAAAACCGATACGCTGCTCCTATTGAGGCTGAAACAGGTGGGTGATCAGCTTGTCTTCTCTCAAAAAGACAAGCTGATCACTGAGTGATGATCGCTGATTAAAAGCTCAAAACTCAACTACTTTTAAACGGATGGTCTCTTATCTTTTAGCACAAACCAAGATCACAGGTTTCAGGCATGTCAACTGCTACTGTAGCAACGTCTCTCTTGTTGCAAACGGCATTATGCGTTCTAGTCGAAAGGCTTTCGGCTTTTTTCATGGCAGAGAACATTTTGGTCTTGTTCCTTGACTGCACCTGAACGACAGATGATTTTGCATTCAGGCAAAATCATCTGACATGAAAGAAAACGTCTGCTTCAAAGTTTGAATTTACATAGACATTTTTTGGGGGGAGGGAAATTCCCCAAAAATTTGTCGCTGCTGCAACAAATTGCTGAGAGATAATTGCGCTGTTTTGCCCACCCAGGAGAGTTTCTAAAGGTTTTTTCTTTTCCCCCTTCTCTGTGTTTTCAAAGTTGGACTGTAATGATATTAGCACTAAGTCTTGCTACTTCCTGTTCCTTTACTATAGGACTCATAATTCTGACCTTTGTGATCTCATTCCCCCTCATCAACAAATCAATGAAACATTACATTGCACCTTGTGGCAAAAGTTTATTTTGAGTTTTTTGTATTGTCAGACTCACTGGGTTTTAAATATATATATACACATTCTCCATTTAACCCAACTCTGATTGTTGTAGTCTTTCAGGATTGCTATTCCATTGGCAATCACTTTAAATTTAGGCTCACATTGTTTTACACACAATGAGACTATTTATCATCAGAAAGTCCTTTAAGTAGACCCACTTAATGTGTTTTAGATAAAGAACATCCTAAATAGACCCACCTACTAAATGAAATAGGTAAAACTGTATTTCTAATATGGTTACAGTTATTAGTATCTGATCTTATATACAGTAGTTACTTTAGGGGACAAAAGTTGTGAAATACAACTGTGCCACCATGTCCCTGGAATTTGTCTGTTGTTTAACTTAAAGTCTTTTCATGATTCAAACAGAAACGATGCAGGTTCAGGTTCTGCTGTGTGTTCAGAATTAGAAAAAACTCAAAGTTACCAAGTGGCACGTTTCCACGTTATGACTGAGGTACAAAACCACATCATTTGCATAGACAGCCTGATCTTCTCCCCCTGAAACAAGCATATAAAAAGGGATGTTTTCAGAGCTTTTGGCACTTCTCTTCAGCAGTTCACCCAGTCTGTGACCCCATCATGTTCCTCTTCTGCAACCTGGCTGTACTGATGCTTCTACTGACTTTCGAAAGTCCAGGTGAGTCTCTGCCGCCGTCTGTAAATGTTAATTACATCAACGCTTTATTGTGCAAGTTTAAGCTTCGTTACATGTTGTTTTTATATATATATTTCTTGGTTTTTATAATCAAAGAGGAACATTTCTTAAGATTTATTTTTGTCTTTTCAGTGACTTAATTTTGATGGTGTTAACAGTTTTGTCATTATCATCACCATTAACTTTGTATTTTTACCAAAAACAAGTTCATGCAGGGACAATCATTGGAGGCCATGAGGTCGATCCACAGAAACGGTCGTATATGGTGTTTTTGCGGATGATGACTGCTGATAATAAATTGGAACGCTGCGGTGGATTCCTTATTAGGGAAGACTTTGTGATGACTGCAGCTCACTGCAAGGCCAAGTCAGTGTGACATGATTATACATTTTATTCAAATGAATGGTTGGAGGCAGATGAGAAAAAACAACTAACTTTCCCCCATTTCTGTTTACTAGGAATCATGAGTCTTATGAAGTTTTTTATGGGTTTGACGAACACAGTAAAAACCATAAAAAAGTGTCTGTGAAGAAAGAGTTTCCACATGAATCCTACAATAACACTGTATTCACACATGACATAATGCTGCTGAAGGTATCATTTATATTTATCTGAAACTATTTTAACAAATAGGAAAAACATGTTCTTTATATCTAATGTTTTCACATGTACAAAATTGTAAAAAAAAATAAAAATACAGACTGCACATATTGCTGTCTTTTTTAATGTTTAATACTATCTCCAATTTTTCCTTCAGTTGTCCCATAACGTAAGCTCGACCCACCATATCAAACACATTGAACTGGCACAGGAGGAAAGTAGCTCACTGCCAAGTCCGTGCTCAGTCTGCGGTTGGGAACTGGAATCAAATGCAGACATGCCTTCAAAGCTGATGGGAGTCAGTGTCACACTTGTTGAAAATGAGGATTGTGTCAAACAACGTGCTTACTGCTCTAGAGGAAGAACAGGAACAAGCGGGGTAATTTTTTCCCCCCCTTTTTTTTTTAAGTAGAGAAAAAAATTGTTCAAAGTAAAATATTAATTTCAATGTTTATCTTATTCACTCCCAACATTCTGTGTATGTGCTTACAGGGAGACTCCGGAGGTCCATTGATCTGCAACGGACTGGCGTATGGAGTGGTGTCAGCAAGCAGATCAGTCAATGGTTCCACTGAGTACAAGTACACAAACATACCGGACACCATTGGCTGGATCAATAACATCCTGAAGGAAAACTGAAACGGCATCTAAAATATCACCTTCATCAAACCATTTGACAATTAAACACATTTTTACTGCATAAGTAAAAACCTGATGATTTGTTTTATTTGGTTAAGTTTGTTGGTGTTATAGTTCTGTATTTTATACTGAGATTGGCTGCTTTTTAAGTGCATGCTCTGATCATTATAGTAAATGCTGAATGAATAGTTAATAGTGTATGTTTGAGAGAAATGTTGGCGTAACATTAAGTAATTTAGATTTTTGCTACCAATACAAGCCTTAAGCAAAATATTGCTTTGTTCGTGGTATTTAGATAGAAGCTTGAGCTTTTATAGATTGATGTGCTTAATTTCAAAAGTAAAGCAAAGTGCTGGTTTCTCACAATCTGCCATGTGTTTGTCGTCTTTTAACAAGGATATACACAAATTTATATACATTTAAGTAAAACAGATCAGGATTAACAATGCTTTGGGTAAATAGGGATTTTTTTTTTTTTTTACTTCATAAAAAAAAAATCACTCGAATAAGTTGGGGTTAACAGCAGGACAAGAAAAAGCGCAGCCGTAGCACCAAACCACGAGCTGCTACACGTGGTCTGTGTGAAAATAAACCCAAAGCGAACAAAGAAAGAAAGACGGAGAAGTAAATGAAGTAAAGTAACTTTCAGATAACCAATTCATTTAGTAAGAAAGTGACCTTTTTCCTCTGAAGGCAATAAAAACAAAACAAAAAAAAAAACTTTCCCAAATATTTTGGATTCTCAAAACTTTATAACAACAATTGTTTTAAGAATTTTTTTTTTTTTTCTAAATCACTTAGGTTAACTGCCTAAGTACTTTCGGATACCAGCGCTCAACACTTCCAAAGCACAGACGGTGTTTACACCGGCGTACAATTAACAAACCAGTCAATAAAAATGAAACCATTGATGTTTTTGCACCTCAGAAGTGATTCAATTCAGAAAACAATGAACTTTCATCATGTTCATCCAGTGATGAGCATCATCATAAGTAAAGGGTACGAGCAAGAAAATCAGTTCATTCTCTTAACTCTTGTATAGTTCATTTTCTGTATGATTTTAACATTTTTATGTTCAAAATTGCTCAATTTGCACATTGCCTGTTTAAATAGATGAACTGCACCGCCTCATCTCTGGTGGTTGCGAGTCAAACACTGACTGATCCAGATGATTGGCACAGGCCCAATGCTGCCTCTCTTTACACACGTGAACAAAATTGTTGCTACCCTCCTGTTAATGAAGAATACACTAATATTGATCACTGAAATAACTTGAAAATGACAAAGGTAATAATAAATAAGAATTTACTGAAAATTAGCTCAGTATGCCAACAACTGGAGAAGTAGTTGGTATATTATTGCAAAACTTTTTTTTTTGCACGTAAACACGCACAGAATAACAGTTTTTGTCATTCCGTTGTGTTTATTGTTGATGTTTTTGATAAAGGTAACATAGACGTACCCAGGTACAGAATTTACTATAAAAATAACAAGTAATGCACACTTAGTGCTTTTAAAATAAATAAATAAATAAATAAGAAAACTCTTAAAATGTCCAAGTTATTTACTTGACTCGTATTTGATTAAAAATACAAGAATATAACTGAAGGTCCTGACAGAGAAAATATCCCCTGGAACTTTTTAGATGTGAAAACAGTTTGTGAGGAAGAACCAAAATCAAAATCCACATAGAAAATGTTTTGAATTTGTCTTAAGCAAAAGATGCTTTTAAAAAGTTTGTTCAGTACTTTCATACTATGTTTTTTGTTTACAGAGTTTAATTCTCTAAAGTTTTATATGTATGTGAGAATTATGTGGGTATTTGCTGACATCTGATTAGAAACATGAACTTGAATTAGGAAAGCAAATATTTTGCTTCTTAAGCACCGTCTTCACAGTAGGCCTGTGTTTGCAACTCCGTTTACAGTTCAGTTGGTTTTTTTTGTTTGTTTTTTGTTTCTCTGGCTGCTTGAAGACTTTGCATCTCTGCAAATAACACATTCAGCAAATATCGCTGATGGCTATCAGGATCTGCTTCCTCTTCTTGACTTGCACAATGTTACAGAAACATATTTCCCACCGGTTAGTTCACAGTGTGGTGATTTTATTCTTTTTTGTACTTTTTCTGCATGCAAGATGTGAATGTTTACAAGTTTTCAGTTTTGTTTCTCTGTACGTTTGTCTGGAGGCTCTCTAGCAAATATGGATTGTTATGCATTTTAGTATGTTCCTTACATTATTAGCTCAGTGAATAGACTTTAAAATACTTCTGTTAGTTTTTAAACTACTGAACAGTTTAGTACAAAAATATATTTAAGATTCTGCTGTTGTTTTATCAGCCTTCCAGACTTCTCAGATCTTCTGGTTCTGTTCTGCTCAGCATCCAAACATGGAGGAGCAGCATTCAGCTTCTATGCACCACAAATCTGGAACAGACTTCCAGAAAACTGCAAAACAGCCGAAACACTGAGTTCCTTTAAATCAAAGCTGAAAAACACACGTTTGAGTTTCTTATCACTGGAACATTCACTAATGTATGTGATACCTATATGACGACAGCACTGCACAAAATGTCATGTTTGTTGCTGGTTTCTCATGAATATTTGACGTTTTCATAACTTTAGATTGTGTTTTCATGATGCAACAGCATCAACAATCTGACATGAGATTAATATCACTAAATAAATTTAAGCAAAAAACTTTTTGGATGAATTAGAAAAAATTAAATTAAACTATTCATATTTTCTGCGTTTACTAGTTGATTGTGGTGCTAACTCTTGTAGTCATGTAATCAATTTAAGGTCAGTTGTATCCCTATATACTTGTTTCATTGTAGTGATAGCACATGTTTGATGCAAAATTTATGGTCTATCTAGTATAGTCTATTTTAAGTATCACTTCTTTTCTGCTTCACTTACCTTTTGAGTACATAAGGAGAAACAAAATTTTGTTGTGTCCAGGATGTCTTATTATATCATTATTTATGATTGATAGATGTCAGGTGTGGTGAGGAGAGACGCAGAGACCCAGGTTGTGATAAAGATGATGATGGATTTAAAGAAGAAGCTCAACAGTCCAGAACAGGCGGCATGGCAGAGAGTTAGCACACCGCTAATTACCGGTAGCAACTGAAAAACTAAGGACTGAAAATGAGAGCTAAACCAACACAGGACTTTCAGTTCTACTGTGATGGCAGGCAGACAAATGACACACATACATTTGACAAGGACCCGACAAGAGACAAAGCCAACAGGTGGACTTAAATACACAAGGGGTAACCAAGGGAACGAGACACACCTGGGAACAATCAAGGGCTGAGAGGACAACACAGAGACTCAGGGAAACAGGACTGAACACAGAAAATCACAAAACTAAACAGAAAAACACGGATCATGACGATAGATAGATAGATAGATAGATAGATAGATAGATAGATAGATAGATAGATAGATAGATCTTCCATGAAGGAGACAGACATGGTATATCTAAAATATCTGCTATCATTATTTTTTTTTAAACAGTGTTATATGTAAAACACTGTCGGTATTAAAATGAAAGTCACAGCATCAGGATACAGTAAGTCAGCATGGTGAGATCACAATCTAACCTTGTGCAGAAGAGCAGCAAGCATCTCTGCTGGTTTCACTTATACACTCAGAGGGAGGAGTTTGTGTAGTTTGTCTAAATGACTCCGAATCTGTTTCAAAAAGAGGTAACGACTAACTTGTGTTTTATTAAACTATCATTTTACTTTGCCCGCTTCTCACACAGCACAAACTCTAATCAAATTGTGGCTTTTATCCTTTAAATCTGATGCTTATGTAGTTTTATGTTCGGGTTTTGATTTTTTTTTTCTTTCAGACTTTCACATGTTTTGTTATGAATCATGACACTTTCTTCCTTTTTCTCTAACCTAATCCAGTGGAGATGGAGCCAGTTGGAGCTTGAGTCTCACAGTGAGTGGAATGGAGATCACCTGAGAGCTTGTTTCTGTGATCGTCTCCCTGCCTGCAATCCACCTTCTCCTTGATGTCACCTTCCTGGATCCAGCCAGCTCCACCGATCCCATGAATCCTCTCCTGGTTGTCTGCTACCTCCCCTTCTAACCATCTTCCTTTTGGAAGGGGCTATATTTCAAAGTACCTCACATATTTGTACCTTTAGCATTATTAACAAGACATTTTCTGAGGGGGCAGAAATCTGGTTGCTGCCCCTCTGCTGTGCTCTGTGATGTAGAGAAGTTTAACATCTGAACAGATTTTTTTAAGTTGCTAATATTTTGTTTGATAAAGTTCTGTTATTCTAATATTATCTCTCAGGGGCAGCGAATTATGTAAGATTAAACTTAAGTCATGAAAAAGGGTCAAAAGAAAAAGATGTAGTTGAATATTGATTATGATTGAGAATGTGAAGTCAAGGGTGCGTAGATTTTTAAAAACAATATCTTGACCTTCATGTTTTTTAACAAGTTTTTAATTTAGATGAATAGTTAGATTATGTTGTGTTTACAACTTTAAGACATCAACTTGAATTGTCATTAGCTTGGTCATCCTAAACGCAAAACCACCACATGGTGGCGCCAAAGACAAGTTGATGACGTTACTCAACTGAGATTTATTTTCCCTCCAGATATATAATCCTCTATAATTATGCCCATGTTAGTCATACCCATTACTTATTTTAAAGTAACCTTTTTTTGATTTATCAACACATTTATTCTGACAGGAAGTGATTTAATTTATTTGCAATAGCACAGCCAGTATCCTGACTTGAAACTGATGGCAAATTAAGAAGAAGATCCTTTGTATGATCAAGAAGAGCAAGGAGAGTCAATCTTCTCCCATCAACCTGGAAGTTCAGAAGATTTCATTGATATCCAGCCTCTAAGTCAACTTTCATCACTGAATAATGTTCAAATTGTTTAAATAAGTGCATCACATTCAATGAGGTTTTGTGTTAAACTAGAATCAGTCAAAAATTAGTTTCTGGGAATGTAGAGCTTTAGCTTTAAATTCACTAAAGGCCTGATGTTTGTTTCTTCTTTCTCCATCAGGTTGGGACAAACCTGGTGGCGTATCCACAAAATGCAACAACCCGTATATCCTCCTGCTGGGGGACAGACAAAAATGCTCCTAGTTTAATGGCTGAAATTTTTTATTGTATTTTGCTCTAAAACAGACTTTTTACATAAAATGTTTTTATAGTTCATCAAATATATGTTTCTGGAGTAACAGATAATTCTGGAGTTGTGGGAACGATGGATTCCAATCACCAAAATATCCAACCTAATTGCAGTAATAGGAAGGGTTTGACTGCTGTAATGCTAATGAGGTTGTTTCTAGTGATGGTTGGAAATAATTTGAAACATATCATATTGTACTAAAACATAAAGGAAAACATTCATGCATTCCTGTTTATCACTGCAGGTCTGCAAGGAAGCTGGTGCCTAACTCCATTTGTCGTCAGGTGGGAGAGTTTGTCCAGGTCATTACAGGTAAAGAAAAACTCTTCAGTTTTAATTTTGAAAGTAGATTAAAAGTTTCTATGTAAGGAAACCCATCAGAGCACTGAATCATTTTTATGAAACTAAATGATGCAACAGGTCAAAAGGCGTCATATTGCTTGGCTATTTAATAGTATGCTGTAGAGAAAAAAAAACAAAAAGCTTGATTTTGTTAAGGAACACAAGCAAAATTAAAAAAAAAAAACTATCTTCTTATTCCAATTAGCAAGAAGCTACACAAAACGGTCATTCATTTGAATTCAGTCTTATGTTGTTGGAAAAAAAGCTGAACAGTATTTAATCACTTATGTTTCATAATCTCATCAATCCATTCTCTGTAGTCGGGTATCTTGGTGTACGTGGTTAGTTTAAGACAAGGATGTTTTGCTGAGATCAATCCAAAGGCTTTTCCATCTTCACAGACTAACGGACCACCAGAGTCTCCCTGCAAGCACAGACACAGCATGTGATGACTGTTCACAGGGAAGAAATCAGTTCAGTTTGTAGTAAGACAAAGATAGGAAAGATGAGGAAGCAGAAAAAAACCCACCTCACCCGGTCCCTTCTCCCCTTTAGAGCAGTACACATTTTTCTCAGGACAGAGATCATCATGAGTGAGCGTCACGTTGACTTCTCTGAGTTTATAAGACATGTCTTTATTGTGCTCGTTCATCGTACCCCAACCAGATACTAGACACTTTTTGGGCGATTTGTTGTCACACACGTCTGCCAGGACAATAGGCTGCACATTCTTGTCGAAAACAACTTTGGTAGACAACTAAAGGAACAACAGAAAATATTTAAAAGACTGTTTAACTTAACTCATAATGTGTTTTGTTTTAATCCTTGTGCATGTCAAAAAAATATTACTTTTATTATTGGAAGTAATAAAAAAAAAAAAAAAATATATATATATATATATATATATATATATATATATATATATATATATATATATATATATTCTTTCATTTCCAGATCTATGTTACCTTCAAAAGCATGATGTCATTTGTGTAATTTGTGTTCTCGTATTTCTCATGTGGAAAATCTTGCTCCACAGACAAACATAACTTATTTTGGCTGGCGAAATCGTGCACCCCAAGACAAACTTCATAAGTCCTAGAAAGATAGAGAGGAAAGAAAAAAGAAAGGAACCAAGAAAAGACAAATGAATGAATTCTAAATTATCCGTAGAGTTTATTGCAGTATAAAGTAACTTAAAGCAAACTTACTTGGCTTTGCAGTGGGCAGCAGTCATCACAAAATATTCACTCACCAGGAACCCACCACAGTATGATGTGTTACCATTGGCACTGTGGCAAGTCAAAAGCGCCATGTACGGCTTGCTGTGAGCTGCAGCCTCATGGCCACCAATGATTCTACCTGCATGGGCTGTTCGACATACTTTTTGTTAAATGTTAAATTAGTAGCAACGATTATTACCATCATTAAAATGAGTCACGATTACAGTGAATGCAAACGTGAAACCACATATGACCAATCCCTTGCATCCCAAAACTTGCATGAGAGAACATCCAACATCAAATATACAGGGGTAAGTTATTCATATTGTAGAGTGTCCTCAACAACGTCGGTTGTTCAAAAAGCTTTTTGTTATAGAAGGACAATGTCAAGAAAAGCATTCCCCCCCGCCCCCATTTTCAGTTCACTTTAATATGCTGCCCTTGTTTGGTTAGAAGACAAGATAGCTGCCCCCCTGTTATTCAGGTGAATAATGGCAAATTTATAAAGCATATAAATGCACAGTTTTTATATACTGTACGATAAGATACTGCAAAAGAGACTCACCTTGACTATTAAAAGTAAGCACAAGCACCAGGGCTGCGAAGTCAGAGTAGATGAACATGGTGAGATCACAATCTGAGACGTTGAGGTGGAGCAACAAACATCTCTGACCGTTTTTACTCGACAGGCTTCCTTTTATCTGTCTGCACATGCAAAATCATGTGGCTCCAGACCACACTACTTCTTTTTTTTTCTTTAATGTTTGCTGATGCTAAGATTACAGTTGTTCTCAGTTATTAAAACACATTTCTCGAGACCATCCATTCATTTATCTCAGTTCTAAACACAAAACCCATGTTATAAACTACTTTCACTAAACCTGCAGTTTGGTTTCTGCAAAACCAAAACTATTACCTCAAAACTGTTCAAGCTGCGCTCAAAACCACAGTGTTGTCAGTGAACAAAGCATAAAAAAAGGAATATGCAATTTTCAGATTACAAAAGACTGTGAAGTAACCTTTATTGTGCACAAATATAATGCATTTCCTTAAAAAAGAAATCCTCTCGTTTAGAACTTGCAGTGAAAAAATAAACAAAAAAACTCAGAATATGGTTTGTGTTTTCATACAGAATCCACTCTGTAGCATCATGTCGGCATGCTGAGTCAGGTCTTCATCTTATTTATGTGGGGAAGCAGTGTGGAAAACTCCTGGTTTGCCAAATCCATGCTAAGCATGCATCCACACTTTTAAGTCTTTACTAGCCAGTTCTATGGCCTGTATGAGATTTTCTTTAATGTAGGGATCCGGTCATAAACTTTCCAAATTCGCGAAAAGAGGAACTTTTCTTTTGGGTGAAGGAAACTGGAAAGAAAATACTATATTTAAGAAATTTTTGGTTGATGTTGAACCGCCGTCTGATCTGGATGACATGGTGAAAAGTCACATTGCCCCACACAATGGCACACAATATCTCAAAGATCACTCCACAATGTCTTTTGACAATTGTGAATTGAATTGAGCGCAGTTATAGCATGCCTAAATGAAACAAGGTAGGGAATTATTTTTTTTCATTCTGAGGAAAAAGATAGAGAAGGTGAAGATGTGAACATCCAGCTTGGTTTTAGTACATTTTTCAAACTCTGCTTTAGATCAGCATCAAGAAAATACCACAGCGTTAAAGACGTATTTAGAAGAGAGACGACTAAATCATCTCATTTAACTACATGTTCTATCCCAGACAGATCATAAGGAAATTGGATTTTATACTTGTGTGATCATTGTGCTCACCCAGATCTGACATTAAGTCCGAGCCTGCAGGTAAATAAATAAAAAAAAAACTGGTTGGTTTAAAAAGCGAATGGGCATTTTTTTCATCGCCTGTTGCAGCAGCTGCTTCAGAATTTTGCAGTTCTTAATTTGGACTGTGTGAGAGTTGTGAAACTGCATTTGTTTAAAATCTTTCCAAGTAACACTTTGAAGGCTTTAAAAAGTCATCATCTCTGACTCATCTGCCACAGATATTTATCATTTTATGCTTAACCACCGAAGAGTGGTTAAGGATGCCATTTGAGTTTGTTAAAGTCTTTCTTCATCATTGATGATATTTGGATTCTGTTTTAAGCCTGACTCTTTTTTTATGTGTGTCTGGGTTATGTTGTGCTATTTCTTTACTTTACCTTGCTCAACAGGAACTTCTGATTGCCATCATCAACCACTTCCTCTGGTTAGGTTCCTAAATGTTGAAGACTAATCTTCCCCTCTACTTTTCAAGTCTTTCAGTTCTTTTCAAACTCTATAGGGGTGATGAGCAGCTAGGGCTCCTATATTTACCACACACCTATTCCGTCATGCCTAATGGAAAGGCTTCTTAAAAATGCATTTAATAAAACCCACATGCACTCAAATGGGTTCACAAGTCATAACCGGTTTAACCTTTGGCGATCTAAATGACTTGTTGAGGTCCTTCTTCTAACATATAAAACCCCCAGAACATTAAAGTTTGGAGAATACAATGGAAATTAATACAGAAAAAGAGTTGCATACGATTGTGGCCCAGTGCAACCGGTAGCAACAGTCGGCCCCATGTTGTCCTAGACATTTTAAACTTTGTTTCACATTTCAAAGTTTTTTCATTTGTGCTATAATAGTGTTATTTTTTTCCTGTTCTCCAAATAACAGTACCAGTCTATCGTACTAAAGCTTCATTTCGCTCAGTCGGGTCTGCAGATCGGATGCTTTCAAAAGGCTCAAACATTCATTGGAAATCGGGGGAGAAATCATTTATAGTAGTTGTGAATTTATGGCTGTGAACTCTGTAAGCGCAGATCATGCCTGATCACTAACGATATTTAAGTCTAATCAAAATTAAATTTCAAACTCGTGGCCCTAACCGCAGAATCGACTGTATTTTACAAGGCTTCTTTTATGTTAACTAAAATATACAGTATGTTCACAAGAAATAAATGCTGAGCTTATTCTGAAAGCGATTTGCATCTTGATTACTGCATTTCTTTCCATTTCCTAGCCTATTTTAGTTCATCTAATCTGGTGGTGGGTGGCACCAACAACCCTGCTTGATTCATCCTGCATCATTAGTCGTTCAGGGTGTTAGTAATCAGCCATTGGCGCCTTTTGTACTTCTTGTTCCACTCATTATCTTTTTTCTAAAAAGTCATATCAGGAAGTTGCATCTAATGTCTTCACTGCTGAAATGGAAAGATTTACAACAACATCCTACAAAGCATTGAGTTTCCCAAACAGTCACAAAGAGGTCAGTCTGTAAGCAGTTTTTTTATGAACATCCTGTGGTTTTGATGTGTTGCATTTAAGGAGCTACACAAGCTACTGCTACCAAAGATAGACTTCGACCCTTAAGATAATAACGTGATTATTGCTGAGTGTAAGACAAGTTCAGTGGGCTTAGAACAAAAAATGCATCTATTCAACACTTCATGCAGAGTTTAATGCCTGCAAGGGAGGAATGCATTAATGAATCGTTCTCCCTTTTTTCTCAGACAGATATTTATACTTTAACCATACAATTGAAATGGGTTGCAAGCAAGAGATTAAAGGAACCCTCTGTAAGTAGGGTGAGACATTTTCAAAAAGTATTATCAAATGTATTTTGAATATAAGGAATTGCCATGAAATGATTTGTGGCAATAAACAATAAACAAGTTAAAGAAAGCATGCCTACACGATGTGCACAATTATTACCCAAGTTGAATTTTAGGAGATTTATTTTATTGTTTAACAACTACAACGGTCTCGGCCAATTCAGAGATGCTAATAATCTCTCAAACCGGAATATTTAAGAAAGTAAAAGTGAGATTTTGGCTTTCTTAGGACAATATCTATGTGCACATGATTACTGGGCAAATATTAGCGTGCAGAATTATTAAGCAACTGATTAAAGATGCCGACTTTTTCCTGAACCACTGCTTGAAATAACGTGTCTTCTAAAACATGGCTGTAGGTTTGGGAGTTGATTTTTGAGTCCATCTTCAACCCAAAAAGGTCCAACTAGCTCATCTTTAATAATACCAGCCCATACCATTACCTCGCCTCCACCTTGCTGACGTCCGGAGCAAAGTGGAGCTCTGTGCCCGTTACTGATCCAGCCACAGGCCCGTCCAGCTGGTCCACGAAGAGTCAGTCTCATCTCATCAGTCCATAAAACCTTTGAAAAATCTGTCTTCATATCTGTCTTGGTCCATTCCTGATGTTTCAGCTTATGTGTCTTGTTCAGTGGTGGTCGGGTTTCAGTCTTTCTTACCTTGGCTTTGTCTCTGAGCTCTGGACATCTTGTACTTCTGGGCTGTCCAGGAAGGTTTCAGTTCTGGAATACGACAGCGCTAGAAGATAACGGATTCCTGGTAGCTTCACATTTGATTCTTCTCCAATCTTTGGCAGTCAAGTCTTTTTTTTCTCAACACGTTTCCTGCGACCCTTTTGATTATTAGCAGCAAAACTTTGTAGTTTTGTAGTCACGCCCCCATTGTCTTAGCCATTTCAAGAATGCTGCATCCTTCTAACAGACCTTTTACAATTTTGGACTTTTCAGAGTCACTTAAATCTCTTTTTTGGCCCATTTTTCCTGAGGAAAAGCTGCCTAATGATTATGCACACTTTGCCATGAGATGTTGATGTTCTTAGGCCCCTCAATCCCTCATTAAACAAATACTCATCAGCTGATATGTTTATATTTAATAAGCATCCAACTACATACAGCTTGGAGTTGGAAAATATGTGCAGAAATGACGATACGGTCAAACTTGCCTGATAATTGTGCACACAGTATCGATGCTTCACAGAAACAAAACCTCTGTGGTTCTTGCAGCTACACGTAAAGGCGATTATCTTCCACATCTGCATAAATTAAACATTTCCAGAACAGGTAACACTTATCATTACACGCACACAGCAGCTAAGTTAAAGAGCACATATCATTTTTCCGAGCATGGTAGCACATAATGCATCATTTCATATCTCATACATCTGCAATTTACTTCCTCTAATGTTCTTCACACTTAATGCGCAGTTGACACTAAGATAATATAATGAACCCACAAGAGGATGTTGGACATGTTTTAACCCTTTAAAATATCTGCTGTTTTACATGTAAAGTGCTCATATAATATGCTATGGATAACATTTATCTTTTTTTTGTTTTATTTTTTTTAATTTAGACAAGGTAGAAATGCTATGTGACCTCCAGGTCACAGTAATGAAAACCACGTGCTTCAGAGATGTCTCCAGTTTTCTGTCATTATTGAAAGCTGATGTAGAGTTTAGAATGTATTTGTGACTTGGACACATATGAACATAATCCAAAGCGAGACCCTCAAAGTTCTGATTGTTTTAAATGGAGTTATGTTGTGAAAGCGTGAGAAGGCATAGAAAGAGAACTTGTACCTTTCTAAACCATCGGCCATCTCAAAAATGCTATGGTTAAAAATGCAAACGCTTTTTTGTTTCTGCAATCTTGGGGAAAACCAAGCCTTGCTTAAGAAAAACTAAATTAAAATTGAGTAGACAAATATTATGCTCTGGCAAGAACATTGTGGTCTGCCAGGAAATAATTCATTCTCATGACGGTGCTGGTAGGCATCTTTCACCAGACAAGTGTAAAACTGCACTCCAGCATTAAAAATGGTCCATCCCCAGCTGTTTTCAGCATGCTCAAAACTTCTGTGATGAGATCCGGCTGGCATGGTAAGAAAGGGATGGAAGTGTTTTTCCACACCTTTCTAACATTGTTACAGTAACAGCTGACCTGAATTTCCAAAATTATTGAATTGAATTGATTGTTGGGCTTGGGCTTCTGTGGCGTGCTTAATGAGCTTTCGTTGCATTCACCACAGAGAAAACCATTCAGTAAATCGGGATATAAAGTTGTGTTAAGGGGGAAAAAAAGGGGGTAGAAATTACCTAGACTGTGACAAGCACAGCTCAAAGCGCATGCAGCTCCGTCCTGCTCCGGTCCTATCAGTCACATCCCCGAAAATTTGAACCTGACTCACCCTGCAGTTACAACAGGCGACTAAATGGAGCTGTAAGATGGGGGAAGTTACACTGCTTAGCCAAATGATGGTCTAAAAATGAAAGCAGTTCAAAATTGATTAAAATAATACGTAGAGTTTACTTCTGGCTTAAAATTAAAGGTGATTAGTTGGGTCAGGCTGGGCTTGGACACAATGTCTATGGGCTCTGGTTGGGTTGGGCTTTTTAGGCCCAATCAAATCTCTAACGTCAACAGTAGTCATAAAGATTATCTGGCTCCTCTGTTTCTGTGCTGTGGCTGCCTCCTCTCCCTCCAACCCTCCTCACCAGCAGGTCAGGACCTCCTTTGATTGCTTTCAACTAATGATTGTCTTTTTTTTTTTTATATATATATATTACGTTCCGCCTATGTCGCAGTGTTCGTTTGTCACTCAGCTCAGTGGAGGAAGCAGGAACTAGCTAAATTCATCGCCTTGTTGCCCAAATGTTGCTTTTGTGGACTTACTTTGTAAAAGAAAACAACACCTGACAGTCTTAAGGCTCCTACATACTCGATCCAAAGCCGAACAGTCGACACACGGTCATGTGGTTTTGACAAGTTTGTGTTTGCACACCTTTCATACAGTGGTGCAGTGGGATAAGCATTCACGTCTCCTGCAGACGGAAAAAGCAGTGAACTAGTTGAAGAAAAATATCAACCAACATCTGATCAATCAAACAATATGTCACACAGAGCTCTGTCAAAATAGTTTGACCAATTTGCCCCAAAATTTTGAAATGGTGCAAAATAGAGAAGTAAGGAGAATGCACATTGGGCGGGTTTCCATCTACTCCTTTGGACCAGACTGCGCAAAGCATAATTTTGTTGCTAGAGGTTGATGTTGTGACAAGGTCTAACATTTCTCTAATAATTAATAACTATAGTTAATAATTGTGTTTGCATTGCTATTTAGCAAAATAGTACGTAAATGTGTTGTGCACGTCACTTTACTGCATTTATTTTAAGACAATCTACATGCTGAAAAGTCCTGCCGAACAGCAGTTCACTGAGGGAACTACAAAAATAATGTATGTTTTTTTTTTTAGAAAACTTTGCATAAACTGATTCAGGTCACCAAGTGCAAATGGTTTTAAGAAAACGGATCCTTTCTTTTTTTGCCAGAAGATGATAGCATCTTTCACAAGCCTTTTGGGGTTTTTTATCTTTGTTAGCATGAACTAACAAAGATAGTTAGAACCAGAAAATGTATTCATAAACCACCACACAGTTTTAGCACAACAGCCATGTTGCAAATTACTAGACAAGCTAAGTGCTATAAGGTGGTAGGCCGTAAAAAGATTAGCTGCACTCCCCACATGTTTTAAATGTTTAGTGGATGCATATTTTATTTTTGTTGTGCTTTTATGTGAGCCTGGTAATTTGCACAGCCTGTGGAAGTCACCTCACCCCAATCCCTCTGTGCCTCCTCTCATATGCTGAGAAGGTTTCCGATAAACACCACCACCATCGATACACACACACACACACACACACACACACACAGAGAGAGATATAAAAACATGTACGGTTGCTTTAAAGTTTTGCATTTTGTGTGCAAAAATCCTTTTTGCAGAATTGATGGCGACTTCTTGCATGGGCTCCAGCAGCCTCATGACATTGACATGATTGAGAGAGGCACTGTCCACCTGTGATACCAGACCCAGCTGGTAAAATTGTTTAACAGAAAGAAAAAAAAACAACATACAAACAGCCAGATGTTCACGAAATATAAAACATAATTTAAGCACCATCAAATATATAATGTAATAGCGTCCTTTGTAACATAGATTTCACTATGTTTCACTACATTATGTTACAAAATTGAATATTTAGATCAAAGCAGTTTTTTTTTTTCTAAATGCATTGTAGTTTCTCTTTAAGACTTTAGAATAATCCTCCTAACATGTATGTGTTTAGTATCCCTACTTCTGGATAGAAGAATAACTTAAAAACCAATGCTTGAAGTATATTGTGTTATATTTTACTGCTTCCCTTCTTACATTTGCAAATACCGATGTACTTCCTAAAAGATATGCCACCGTAAGAGGAACATATACCGCGAAAACCATACCTTACTCACCAAGATGCTTCCTCTAATCGTCTGCAACATGATTTGTGTTTAAAACATTAATAGAATAGAAAGGTTTTGAAAGATATAAGTGCCTCAGTTCTACACTTATTCACCCTCATGATATTAAAACAGTAAAAATGTATATGCATTAACTTTAAAATTCAACTAAATCGTCCTAAAAGTTGTGTTAGATGTCTGGAAATTAAAACATTTCCAAACCAATTTGGTTAGCAGTGACTGGTGGTCGTTCATTTGAACGCATCGCTGTGTGGAACGCTCCCCGTCTTCCTGCTTTAAAAAGAAAGAAAATCTCTGTTTTGCAAATGAAGCAAAATCAAAAAGAAAAATAATAATAACTTACCCATTTGTAAGAGAAATAGTTTGGTTCAGAGCGCAAAGAATAAATGTATATGATTAAAATAATTTGTAATATTGATAGAGTGAAAAAATAAGAACAGAGAAGGATTTGTACACTTGCAGTGCAAATTCATTAAAATGACAAAGAAAAGCAGCCAACTGCATTTGTGCACTGCAGCAGCCATGAGGTCATACGCTGATAGCTTTTCTGAAACTCCTCTGCAAAATTACAAATTGCTCATCTGGGACACACATGTACACACGTCAGCATGTTGATTCATCGCCGCGATGCACTTCTTAGAATAGTGTAAGCTCATATCACAACTATCCTGTAACTGTAACCACAACTATCTTAATAATCATATTAATTTATCATACGTCAATGGTTGAATTATAACAACTAAACAGTATGAGGCAGAAACAGAGACGTGTTGGATTACAAATTTTTTCAACCAATCATTGTAATTTTGTTTCATGTCATTCATTTATGTACTGCATGATTGAATCTCATTTTTGGGAAGCTGTGTGAACTTTAGAGACATGCACACGGCAAACAGTGCAGGAAATAACAAGAAACATTGTGCAATACCCCTGTCCTCAATAAATTGGCAAGGGATTGAAGTAGTTGTGTGATCTGTTATCAGAACAAGCAAACACGCAGGGATTTAAAAACTCAACAATTTTCATTGTTTGGCCAAAAATATGAAAATATCCAGTTAGAGGCAGCTGTGTGTTGATGTCAGAGATCAGATAAGAACAGGTGGACTACTTTGAGGTAATGGAAAGTCAATATTAGCCTAAAATATCATCTCTAAGTACACAACACTCTGAACTTTTCAGTAGAGGTTTACACTGGATGCCACTCTGGTCAGTTAAGAACAGGAAACTGAGGTTATAATAAAAATAATGCACAATAACACCATAGAAAACCTTACATGTCCTTTTGTATCAGACATGAAAACATAGATCCATCCTGGATCAACAAGTTCAGATGTTTCTTACCACACTTTGGGATTTCTACTACCAATTCACCATTATTTCAATGCCATTGTATACCGGAGTCGTTGCTGATCATATCTTTCACCACAGTGAGCTAATCTTCCAGTGGCTGCTGTCACCATAATAATGCACCATGTCAGAAAGCTCAAACTATATCAAACTGTTTCTTTTAAATATGAGAATGAGTTCTTTGTTTCCCAGCAACTTCCACAATCAGCAAATCTAGATCCGACAGAAATTGTTTGGGTTGTGTTGGTTTGGGAGAAACGCATCAGGTTTTAACATTGGATGTTTTTCTGTTTTTTGTTTTTTTATAAAGTCTGTCTGCTTTGTTCTGGTAGTAATAAACAGCTCAATTTTCAGTGATAACTGCTGAAGTCAAGAAACTGCATACTGAAGTCCCATACACATTTAACTCAGAAACTGCAAATACCTGCAGGGAATATCTTTGATGATCTTCTGTAAGGCAAAACAATATCTTATCCAGTGTGGTAAAAAAAATAAAATTTAAAAAAAATCAATGTTTTTATCACCCCTGCATTGTAATGATCAAAGGTCTAAATGTCATTTAATGTCATATAAATGACCAAATATTATCCAGATAAGCATGACTTAAAGTTATACTGATGTTATCCATATGACAATTTCAAATGGTTTTTGCTAAACAGTATCTTATTTAATTGTTCTTTCAATGAAAAACACAAAATATAGCAAATATTACTCCTCAAAGCAAACAGGTTTAGCCAGTATGTGAGAGGACACAGTGCTTCTGTCCTCAAGACAAACAGTAAATATCTTTCCTGCATTAAGCGGCACTGTTCACAAGGTGGCAGTGTTGCACAATTTGCTGAGGTAGTTAATATGTTAGGATCAAAATGGTTTTCTTGATTTGAAACATAACAGGGGACAAACTTAGATGAAATCAACTCTGAAATAATATAATAATGTTCAAACTGTCTGAAACTTTGGCATACTTAAACAGTGCATTAAGGTTCATCTTGAGTTATGAAGACACCACTTCATAAGCTCTACCACCGTCACAGACCTCCAGTGTCCAGCTGAGAGAATATGCAGCATAAATACAGCAGTTTATGTGAAGTTTTTCACACACACAGCAAAAATTCACCGATTATCAATGCAGTTATTATGGAATATCTGCAGGACCCAATCCAGTCTGTTCATCTGATGAACAGGAAGAGGTTTCTTTTACACACTCCTCATTGTTAGTCAGTGTTACATTGATTTCCATGAGTTTGTCAGTCACATTTATTTTCCCCAGTCAGTTTCCCTCCAAATGAAACACTGTTTATTTTCATTACTTTTGTATTTCTTGATTTTTTTTTTTTTTTTTAAACAACCACCATCATGTATTCATCCAGTGTGTGGGATCTCATTTTAATGAGAGCCTTTGCAAATGACACGGTGGCAACTGAAGTTATGAAAGAACAAACACAAGAAAATTGATTTAGTTTCAATCTTAAGCAGTTTGGTTCCTTAAGATAGTCTAAGTTGAATTTTTAAAAAATTGGGACTGTTTATTTGTATTTTATAATTTGTTTTGTGGCCTTATATCCCATTAAAGTCGATAAACTAAAATGCATTTGAAGAAAAAAAAGTAGCCTTAATATATCTAAAGTTTAAAATGAGAAGACACTGTGATCATAACTTTGGAAAGTCTAGGAAGTCTGGTTCATGAGCAACAATACACGTTCTTCACAAAAAGGAGATTGTGTCTCATTTGTAGATTCAAAGGAGAGAAAAGGACAAAGTTTAGAATAAATAGGAACATGGTTAACAGACAGTGACTCTAAATCAGATTAAATTTGCTCACATATGATCTGATTAGTCTCATCTCTTGTTCATTGTTTTCTTGCTTTATGTTATTGAGATGATCCAGTTATGAAGGGTTGAAATCAGTAAACAGCAATTCTTGAACTGAAAGACAACACACCCTTTAAGAGCTTAAGGCTAATTTATGAAAGGTTTATAACTTCAAGAAGTATGGCAACCCTCCTCCTTATGCAATGACACACATTCTTCACAAGGGGTCAGTGTTGTTTTCTTTTTAGTGTATCTGTTGCTGAAAAAAAGGCCTACACAAGTTTCAGAATACAAAAGTTTATTGATTTTTTATATATATACATATAAAATAGTACAAACATGGAATTATGGACTCTATTTGTAGCAAGATAATCTTTTCACACACATTGAATCTCCAATCATTTTTACAACTATCTACTGTAGGTGTTATCAAACATTTGTTAAAGTTGAGCTTGAACAAACTGAAATTTCACATCAGTGTCAAAAATAGGGTCTCAAACTCAACATAGAAGAATATTAACAAATTTCATTCTCAGACTCTGTTCATGGACTGGCTGCAGCACCCCTCCTGACCCCTCAAGGGACAAAGGTGTAAGAAAATGGATGGATGGATGGATGGATGGATGGATGGATGGATGGATGGATGGATGGACTGTGTTCATAATATGTTGTTGTTTTTCTGTTTGTTGTATAAAATATCAATTGTTTGCACGTTACTGACAGTACTATCAGTGTGGAATATATGAGATTGCTCCCTCACCAATGACGTGACTAAAAGTTAAACATGATTGAATTAGCCAGGACTTCTAGTTCTTGCTAAGAGCCTTCTTCATCGTTGACGTGATCCAGTCAGAGTAGCAAGGTATCTTTGTGTAAGCAACCATTGAAAGATCAGCTGAGTATTGGGACATGAAGGACACAACTCCATAAGCGGTGCCTTGTCCACATACCAGTGGACCTCCAGAATCCCCCTGCAAGAACAAACACATAATGTAGAGGTCACTTGAGTTACAATGAGATGTTATATTATCAGTAAGATCTAATAGTTTGCTTTAAATCTGTAAAAAAGAAAAAAAAATCACATACCCTGCCAGGTCTAGCTGTTCCATTTGAACAGTATAACTTATTTTTAGTACAAATGCTATTTTCATTCAATGTGACATTCATTTCCATGAGTTTGTCAGAGATCCCTCCATTCGCTTGAGTTTGACCCCAGCCGGACACGATGCAAGATGTGGGCAGAGTCAAATCATCATAGTTTGCCAGAGCGATGGGTTTCACAAGGTTGTTCACCACCGCTCTAGAGCTTAGCTGGAACAGTGACGAGTTAAATGAAATATTAATACAAATCCAAGCTCATATTCTACTATGTACATGTCCTGCAAATGCATTGCTTTCTGGCATGAACTGAACTCATTAAGTTTTTGACGTGTGTTGAAGGAAAACTAAAGCAAATGGCAAAGAAAAAAAAAAACAATAGAAAGCATTTGTTCCTTTTTACCTTAAGGAGCATTATGTCATCGTTGAATTCGTTTTTCTTGTAATTTTCATGAGGAAACGCTTTTTCCACAGTTCGATGCTGTATTTTTTCATTTTTCAAAAATTTTGTATTATCAACTCCGAGGTAAACGGTGTAGTTGCTGTAACGAAATACCACACCAACAAAAAAAAAAAAAAAAGTGCAAACATTCAGGTTCTTTCTGTATAGGGAATAATTACAAACACATGCAGAAGAATATGCAAGAATCTTGTCAGTAAATAAAAATGATAGTTTTAGACAGACTTGGCTTGGCAGTGGGCAGCAGTCATCACAAAATCCTCGTTCAGAAGAAATCCATCACAGAATGATGGTTCGTTGTTGACCAGGTTCTTTCTTATGAACGCCATGTACGGCCGGCTGTGAGGCTCAGCCACATGGCCTCCAATTATTTTTTCAGTTTGGCCTACAGGGAGCATTAGACGCAATAGACTGCATTTAATATAAACACAAGCACAAAAACCCTTTTCTTATACAGTAGAAGTTAGGTGTATAAAGAAAGCTCTAAAATATGACTATTATGTGCTTCACTTTCTATACCAGCCTAAAGTTGAATTACAATGCTGTGTGGAACTGGGAAAAAAAAAGACAAATAAGTTGTTCTTCAAATTGATGGTTCTCATGCTATGGAAGCGTTTTCTTACCTTGATCGTAAAGAGTCAGCAGGACCATCAGTACTGGCAGTCTGTTATTGAAGAACATGACGGTGGGATCGCAGTCCAGCTGAGCAACGGTGCTGAGCAGCGGAGGCACGAATAGTTGACAAGTTCAAACCCTCATATCTCCTGGCTTTTAACCAAAAGGGGATGTGTCTTACTTGCATATGCAAATGATGTGGCTCAGGGACACACTCAGACGGAGCCTCACAGGGGAAATGCAGCTTATAAAAGAGAACTTTGGGGCAATGTGTAGAAATGTCCATGAATCCTGCAATTGTGATTTTGCTGCACGGAAAACATTCATACTAGTATTTCCAGTGAGCAAACTGAAGAATCTCTGTGTGTGTGCAATAACAAAAAAAAACAACAAAAAAGGGAAAAATAATCAATTTATTTAAATGATAATGAATTTGGAAGCAAGTTTGTTTGTGACACATGATGCCACTTCTCGTGACACAAGCCATTGCACGTGTTGGTCTGACAGTATTATGGATTTATTCACTTGCAATCCTCTCACTTATTGTGTCAGCTAGTTGTCAGATAAAATGTGAAATTAAATTTTAGTTTATTGGTATCATGGTACCATGCATCATTCGTAGTATCAAGGCCTTTGCAAGTGAAACCATGAAAAAGAAGTAGATGACAGCCAGTACATAAGATTTACAACTATTGCTGCCTTGAGGAGGATGATGTCATTCTAAAAAGGTCTTATTGTTGTAATGATTTGTATATGTGAAAATGCTTGTTCCACTTTTATGAGCTTCACTTCATTTTGTCAAATGATACGTACTGTGAAGTCCAAGATCAACTGAGTAATCCCTGTAATGGAAAAAAAAAGAGAAAAATCTGCTTTCGTATCATATGTCAGTTAAAGCACAATTCATGTCAGTAAGAAAAAAACCATGTTTTTTAACTCACTTGGCCTGACAGTGGGCAGCAGTCATCACAAAGTCCTCACTGACAATGAATCCATCACAGTATCTCATGTCATTCGATGCGTCTCTCCATAAGCACCACGGATGGCCGGCTGTGTGGCACAGCTTCCCGACCTCCAATTATTCTTCCTGAATGAACTGGGGGGAAAGAAAAAAATCTAAACATAAGTCTTCAAAATCATGCTTTTCCACCCACAGGAGTTCATTTCCTCCTGCGCAGCACGATGCATTTCTGGATGAAAAATCACAGCGACTTCAAAATACAGTATATGCCCTTTGATCGTATGGCCTTTACATATTTATCTCCATAAAGCAGTTTGACATTTACTTTCATCTTGGTTCAATATTTGTTTACGAAACATGTTGGGACATTTTATTTGCAGAATTTCTAAACCTAATGTGTGTCAGGATCTTGGGTTATTTAAGATAATTTTTGTCCTTGCATTTTGATCATTTGTTTAGTTGATCTTTCTTTTTCTGCCTTTTTCTGCCTATTTAGATTATTATTATTTTTAAGCTGTTTATTTACTTGTGATAGGATCTCACTTTGGGTTGTTATTCTTGGTATTTTGTTCATTTTTGTTCCTGTTATTAATTTATTTATCAATTTTTTTTTCAGTCTCCTGATTTATGTTTACTCCCTGCTCCTCTCCTGACTTTCTCTCTCCTTCTTCAGTCTACCTGTCCGGCCTCAACCCATTACCGCTCAGCCACCGGTTCTCTGTCCAGTAAACAAACTCCCTGTTTAAGCTCCTCATTGTTCAATCGCTAAGCGCTGGATTCTGCTGCTGCTGTCTCCCTCGTGGTTTCCCTTGCAGCTGTTTCTTGCCTCCGATGATGTATTTTTGCTCTCCCTTACTGTAATTTATATATATATATATATATATATATATATATATATATATATATA
>NW_015113252.1:173760-191668 GCF_001443285.1 Poecilia latipinna | reverse complement strand
CTCTCTCGCGTTTTCTCTCTCCTCTTTTTTTCCTCCCATAGTGTATATTTTTTCTCTCTCTCTGTATTTTATATATATATATATATATATATATATATATATATATATATATATATATATATATATATATATATATATATATCTTTTCCTTAAATACTCCGCAAAGTCATCTGTTGGCTGTATGCGACTGGGTTCATAACAAATCATTACATACTTTTAGAGTCAGGTAAACACAAGCTCTTTGACATTTCCCAGTATAATTGACACACTATCTACTTACAAAAACATATATATATATATGGCCTTTTTTTTTAAATCAAATGACAAGAATTATCTTACCTGGACCAAACAACGTGAGCACAACCAACAGTACCACCACCGTGCTGTGGCTAAACATGATGCGGCTGCTGTCCAACTGAGCTGTAGAGTCAGATCTCTTTCCTGCTTTAGGGAGAGAAAGAAGTTCTTGCATTGCTCATGTAGGCAACACATCGATTTTGCATAATGATGTGGCTTCCAGCGACCTTCTTGCGTAGGAAAGAAAGACAACAGTCTTAAAAGCATGACCTGATTGTGAATGTACACTTTTAGTCACTATGGTAATCATTATTGGTATACTGTTTAGTAACTTCTGTTTTTTGGGGGCTTTGGGGCGTTTAGAGCTGAAAATGTGGACGTCTACGAAAGCACATTCATTCAAATGTCTTCTGAATGGGGCTGGTTTTATTATTATTATTATTTACTGACCTGATAAATAGAGGGATACATGCATTGGGGAAAAAAGTTGTTTTATTTATGCAGATCAGTTTGTTTTTATTCCTTTTAATTTTGAGTGAGTGGACCTGATTGTTAGGCTGTGAAATTGGAGAGAAAAGAAACCAGCACTATTAGAGAAAAAGAAAAAGAAAAGTTGCTCTCAAAATTACTTCTGAGTGGTTTCATGTGAAGAAAACTAAACAGAAATTAAACAGATAACAGAGATGAGATGAGAGAGCGAGAAGTCTACTGGGAGATTTAGGTAGATTGAATCCTTAGAATTAGTTGCATGATGACAACAAACATGCTTTGAGTTTTAAAAGCGCGGTCACCATCCGACTGCTGAAATGTTTGATTTTTCTAAGTACAAAACTAAGTTGCATATTTTTGAAGAAAAAGATTTTACACAGAATGTTTTACCATCCTGTCTTGCATATTTTAGAAGTAAAAATAAACAACAAGAGTCAAATAACCAATGCACTATTTTGTACAGGTATTGTATCCTAAATACTTTGCCCTGGACTGCCATTTCCATAAATTTGCAATGGATGAAAAACCACTTTTTAAAAATGTCAGTGCAAGTTAACTTGTAATTGACTCAAATAGCGTATGCCTCATGATGAATCAGACCGACTCAGTGAGCTGTAATATGGCTGGTCATAATTTATTCACCAGCGCTTCTGTGGTATCACTCGCCAGATTCAACAAGCTCTGTTGACATTTCGTGATCAAAGCTACGGGCTTCTAAGGGGAGACTCTGTGTCTGTCATTCACCCTCAAAGGTAACATTATTCTGATGTTATCATGTCATAAGACAGCGAATAAAAATATAATTTATTTCAAAGTGTGGTTTGTGGAACTTGAGGTGAAATCTAACCCATGGAACTACAGGAATGAAGAAATGCTTAGAATCGAGTTGCAAAAGAAAAGGAGTTCAGGCCGAACGGGGCAGATTTTATAAATTACAAGGACAGAGAAAGTGTTGTTCTCTCAGGTCGGGAACCAAACCTCAATCACTTTTTATTAGAAAAAGTATTATGTAGTCGAGCGTATTGATAGCTCACAATTCAAAAATGATTTGTGATTTCAAAGGAAGTTAAACGTTGTCGCTAGTTATCCAAGACTCTTCAGGGAGTAGATGTTGATGACTGTGAGCAGGAAGGATCTCCTGCAGCAGTCTGTGTTACTACGATGCTGAAGAAGCCTCTAACTGAAGACATCAATGTTGTACAAAAGACTGATGAAGTGAATCCTCAGGGTCAGCCAGAATGTTTTTTTTTTGTTTGTTTTATGATGAATCCTCCGTGGCACAATCATTTCCAGAGATTTCACAGTGAAACCATCACCATGGATAAACTATTTAAGTTTAACCATGGTTAAGTAGGCTTTGATGCTGCTACTTAAATAGATGATTGACTAAGAGATCACACTGTCCAACAACCACTTCCCACATTGTGAATGTCAGAAGTATCTTGTGAAAAAACAAAGAACCTACATTTCTCCAAGAAGTCTTCTTCTTAAAAATGGCTTCACTGTTTTGTCTCCAGTCCAGTCTGTTGTCCAGGTGAACACCAAGGTATTTAAACTCCTCCACCACCTCTGCTTCTTCTCCCTTGACGTACCTGGTGTTTGGTCGACAATTATCTCATTTTTGTTCACACTGAGGACGAGGTGATTGCTTCACACCACGCCACAGCACGGTTCACCAGCTCTCAGTTCTCAAGAGCTTGACCGTCTCTCATACACCCAACCATTACGGAGTCATTTGAGTATTTCTGCAGATGTCAGGAGTCTGACTTGCACTGGAAGACTGAGGGGTGCAGAGTGAAAAGAAATGGTGAGAGTACAGACCCTGCTGCTGCTCCTGTACTGCGGACCACCTAGTTTGACACACAGCTTGACACAGTTCAGCCTCAAACTGTTTGTCAGGTAGTGATTGATCCAGTTGGATGTCAAGGCCTCCACCTCTGTCTCTTGGAGATTTAGACAAAGAAGATCAGGCTGAATTGCATTAAATGCACTGGATAAATCAAATAACTTGATCCTCACGGTGCTGCTTGCTGTGTCCAGATGACAGTGGGTTTGTTGAAACGGTTATATGATGGCATCTTCAACTCTGCCTCCACATAATTCTTTGCTTACCCAGTTACAATTAGGCTCTACATGGTCTTCATATTGTGGGACATAAGGGCAACAGCTCTGATTTATTTGGTACTGGATCCAGCCAGGATGTCGTTCACAACATTGGAACCTTTTTCTGGGTCAACTTAAGGTGATGTAAAATCCCACAGAGCTCCTCTGCACAGGCCTTCAGGACTCTGGGGCGCTCATTCCATCTCGACATGCAGCCTCGGCCTGCAGTTCAGTTTCTCCAGGGAGCAAAGCGATCACCACCATCTCCTGATTTGAAGACAAACATGTAGACGCAGAAGGATCCGTGGCTCACGGAAAGTCCTTTCACTTCCAGGGGTCTCAATTTCCTTTTCTTGTGGGGAAACCGTCCTGCAACTTTTCCACGCATCTCTGCTTCAACACACCCAAATCAAGCAACAATTAGGTCATAAGGAGGAATCTGAAACCATGCATCTTTTCTTTCCACAAAGTTGCTTGTTGAGGTCTATCACGTCAAAGACTCTGACAGTATCATGGGAAAAACAATCCAAGGAGTATGGATACCTTAGCACTGGCTGGACGATGAACGTGTGATATACTTCAGATCTACGTAACCAGAAGATCTGAAGTATTGAGGCCACTGTTGGCTGTAACTTCCTTTTCATCTTTTTGGCAGTATGATCAAACGTGAAGGAATGCATCTTACTAACCACAGTGTATGAATATGTTTTTTACATCGCTTCCTATGTCTAGACACAAGTATTTTCCCTTTATATCTTTCTCATAAACCTTTATGTAATTGTTTTAGTGAAGCAAAAAAAAAAAAAAAAAAAAAAACGGTTTTAATGTGTTTAAAAAAGAAGAAAGGAGGGGGCAAAAGGAGTTGTGTAAGCAGGTTTTAGGACATGAGCGCCTGGAGTCCAGGGCTGTAATGGGAATCACAGAAGGACTTCCAAAGAGAAGCTTGTTTGGTAGAACAGGGGTCTTTACCGCTGGCCCATCCCTTTTATTAGGAACACGGGGCTGTCGAGAGTGGCTGGTTTATCCATTGGACATACCAAAAAGGTAAAAGGAAATGTGATAGTGGCTATTAATCAAAGCAAAATTACATATTTATTAAGAAGAAAGAATGATAACAATAAAACCAATGGACAGAGAAACAGAACTTCCCAGAACAGTTTCAATAGATCAAGCCGTGTCTGTGACTGAAAACGCACATGTTGGACGACCTGTGCTGACGTGATACCGACTGGATTATTTTGCAATCGTCCTGATATCATCTGAGCTTTATCTCTTCTCAAAAATGACCCCAGCTTCAAAAGTTGACTATAAAAAAACAAATTACAGCATCTGTGGAGTTATCGCCACTGAACTAACCTAGAAGGCATAAAAAGCAGAGGCAAAATAAACACTTATCTCATATTGACGAAATGATTATGGTTAACTTACAACCACCTGCAAAAGATAGCAAACCTGCCGTTCTGAGAATCATAAAATCTAAAAAGTTACATTACGCTTCATTGCGTAATAACCTCCCCATGATTTTATTCAATGAGATTTTACGCAGTGAGTAAATGCTCATGTGACTTGGTTCTTTAGTGAATAAAATGCAAATACTTTACTACACAAACGTTTCATAGTTTTCTTCCAAATAATATTCCACGAAATCGGGAAAACACTCGGCTTCAACAACTACCTCTGCGGACGGCCAAGTAACTGCGAATGTGATAATTCTACACAGAACTCTATAATGTTTCTATAATTTACAACGTTTGACAGAATGAGCTAATTTGCTGCCCTCATTTCAGCCTTGATCTCGACACTCATCAGAGTTCAGCTGCAAAGGAAGCGGCTCAAACAACTTGAGCACGTATGCATGTGGTTAAACTGAACGTAGTGCAGCAACTTATCAGCATAAAGATGAACAGATATAGCAGCAATTTTTCAAGATTCGAAAATCTAGGAATCCTTAATGTGGATTGTTGCATATTTGCTCGTTAACTAAATAAGATGAATCGTATGACGAAATCTGGCGCCTGGTAATGTTGCAAACAAAAGATAAGTAGAAATTCTTATGAAGAGGCTGAAACAAACATACCACAATATCTATATTAATAAAAGCAGTAAAATGATCACGTCTATTGCAAAGAGAGCTTGATGTGTAACGTGCTCTAGGTGGAATAAGGCTCTGAGCTGAAGAAATCCACACATTCACACTCCAATTTGTGCATCGGCTGGAAGACCAAAATATTTTTCCTTCTTTTTCCAGGATGCTTTCCGAATGCGAATGCAAAGTATACCTACTAAACCATCAAAGAGAAGTGCTGACAACATATTTAGTAACAAGTGTGGAGGAAGGTGAGGACCAATGAGTCACTGCTCAATGTAAGAAAAAACAACTAAGTGGTCAGAGAAAAAAAAAAAAATAATTTAAACATGAGTCTGTCTAAAAATACTAAGATCAGAGATGAGAGTACAGTATGCAGTGCCATCTTAATAATTTCCCTTGGGTGGCCCACACACATTTGAAGCACTGTGCAGAAACAAGTCTCATATAGAGCCTTTTATGAAGTTTATAAAATAAGTCTAAATCCCTCATAACAGTGTTGAAACTGAGGAGATCTGAGGCGGATGAATGATGTTATGCTGTTTGATTAACTGAGATATCAGTTCCCTGAACTAGCTAACCGTGAGTTTCATAGCTCAGAGGCTATCTAAGGTCCTGCTGTTTGTGGCAGTGTCACCAACACACACTCTCTGGCAACAAATACTGGTTAAGAATTGATCAGCAGTGAGTGATCAAACCAGTGATCACCAGAAAGAGGTGCCAGGTTTTTATGGTTGTGTAAGACCTTGCAGCGCTTTACTGAGGCCGAATTTTGTAAAATATTTTAATTGTTAAGCTGCAAGTCGCATAATTCGTCATCAGTCATAAATAACTCCTTTTATAAGGGTTAACGTGATTATTTTGGTTTTCATTTATATCATCTTTAGGATATTTAATTTCCTTTTGTTTTACATTTTTTTAAAAATGAAAAAAAAAATGTACAAAATCAGAAAGGAAGTCAAAATTCAAAGCTCCAACTAAGGCAGCTATTGCATACATTTGATTCACTGAAACCAACACTTAAGAATAAAATAAATCATAAATATTCACACATCAGGAATGCATGCATGGTAATACAATTATTTACTGTTTGTACTTTTCCAGGGGTAGATTTAGGAATTTAACATATTTATGTAGCCATGATTAAAACATTAGAAATAAAGAAAGTTTCTAAGAAACTTCTCATTACCACCATAGAATCTGTGACTGACTTGTGGTATGAGGCTTTTGATTAAATTTGATCCACTCTGTTCACTTTTCTTTGACATCAGTATCAGTAAAGATGTGATGTACGGTGCTTTGAGAGCACTGTACATCACATATATAAGTCATGTTAAATATACCATAGCTGACCATTATGGATGTGGAAGTCTTTCAGTCACAACATGGTTCTTAACAAGGGCATTAAAGAAAGGAAAAGAAAAAGCAAAATGAAAGCTTTTGACTGAGCTTTGAATGGCATAAGTTATGTCAGCGCTGTGGATATTTTTTTGTTCTGCTTGAATCTTTTCAATTCAAAAAACATATGCTGCGTCTCCACTGTGGAGATGGAATTCATATTTAGATGTATCACATTTAAAGCCGTATAATAAGAAGACAGGAATCCCATCAAAACGGGCCACATTTTTCTCGGAAAGTGATACGGCCACAAAGATTCTGTGTCTCAAGCTCCTCCGCGCGGTCGCTAAAAGACAGCCTATTAAAACCGAGGAAGTGCAACAAATCAAGCCGTGATTGGTGAGTGACCTTATGTTTCATGACAATTACTTGTTTCTTTGCAGTGAACTGTCTCCTTAAAAAGAAGAAGAGCATCTTGACTTACCAGAAATTTAACAAAAGACTATCGCGGTTTAATTTCCTGTTACCTTAGTTTCCTAACTCACTCGTGTGCTCTCCTTTTAGTTTGATCCAAATCGAAATCCCTCAGGAGTGATGTGGGGCAAGCAGCTCGAAACTTGCTCTGATGACTGACGCTGGTTTTCATCCCAAGAAACACCAAAGAATGGCTTAGGTAAATCAAAACGTGTGTTGGACTTTCTGACTGATTGAAAGAGGCCCTCGCAGGCTCACAACAGAAAGAAAAAACTTGATCCATATGGGAGGAATTTGTTGGGGGGAAAATTAAAATCAAGCCATGTGGAGTTTTAACAAAATAATGCGCTGCCACCAGTGACATAAGCTCATCTGGAGGCGATGGCAGTAGTGAGAACACTGTGTAGCAAATGAAGGAAGTGTGAAAAGCAGCTGTTTTCTTACAGATTATTTCTGTTTCGTTATATTCAAATGACTGATGTCATAACAGAGAATTTTTTAAGGACACAAATATTATTTCAAGACACAATTCACCCTACTCCTCCTCCGGTCTTTGTACTCATAGCACAAAGACCGGAGAAGGTTTCAAATAACAAGGTTAACATAAGTAAGAGTATAACTTATGCGAGTGAATTAAGAGCACAGCAGACTTTTCAGAAAAGTGTATTACGAGCAGCTGCTTAAGATTTATGAGATAAGCTGTTGTCATTGTGTCCTGGATTTCTTTATAAGGTCATGTGCTGCCACAAATCTCACCCCAAGAAGCTACAGGAAGTCTGTAAGTACAATGTGCGTGAAATAGGTACCCATAACATTCCTCTTTGAGTGAACCTTTAAAGTAAAGTGTAAGTTAAACTCTTTTAGAGATTTCAAATCGACCTATTCTGGAATAATAATTTACATGGGTATAAGACGCGACTGAAAGTATCTCATGTATTTTCTTTGTTTTTATCAGCTTTTTGACAGGCCTATGGATCTACTAACATTGGAAGACATGTAAAGCTTTACTGTCAAAGTTGTCAGAGCGTGGGAACGTACACAACCCTCTCTCTATTGAGCAATGCTCAATCATAAAGATCTTTTGTGTTGACATAGTGAACATTAAGATTGACGGGGTCAAAGGAAACCAGACGAACCTCGCATGTGCATTTCTGAATACAGAACTTAAGCGCTCAATGTCTCCTCATCGGTCCGTCTCTGCGCAAAGCATGGGCGTAGGTTTGGGTAGGGACGGTAGGGACATGTCCCGACCAATATTCACGGGATATGAAAAAGTACCGACCAATTTTTGCCATATTGGCTCAAAGAACGTGGATCTACGATCTTTGATTAGCAGCAATAGGCGGTGCGCGGAACGGAAGCTTCTTAGTTTGACATTTATTATGAGTCTCCGAGACCATGTCGCCACCAAAAAAGAAAAGGACAGACATTAGAAGTTATTTCGCTACGTCGGCTGTAAGTCCAGTGAGTGGACCCATAAGTTAGATATCTATCACGCAACGCATTTGTTGTAAAGTCCGGTGTTTAGTAAGGTCAGCACTGAATGTGAGGTAGAATAGGTCTGTTAATTATGTAATATTTTTTCTTTTTTCTTTTATTATTGATTTCTCCTTATCTGCAATTGTGTTTGCTGTATCCAGAGGATATTTCTTTTGATCTTACTTGTAACGTTTGCTGAATTTTGTAAAGGAAAAAGTAAAGTGTTCTTGAACTGATCTGCTGAGTATGACTGTATCTGGTTGTATACCCAAGATGTATGATATGGTTATGGTTGGGGGGAGGGGGTTATTAAGCCAATGTGGTTTCCCCCACCTTCTCAAAAATGTTCGGTGCTCTTGGGCATTTCACTGTGCTGCCTGGGGGGCGGGGGGGGGTCAAGGTCCCCACCAAAACTTAGACCAAACCTACGCCCTTGGCGCAAAGATCTAGTGTTCTGCCCACAGGGAGCGCCTCTGAAATACGAGTGGACTGGTCAACCAGTGCGGAAAGAAAACCAGGCAGATGAAAAAGGTGCTGTGTAGGTTTTCACTGAAGTGCAAACGGGGTTGGTGAGAAAGCAGCATGCAACAAATACACTAGGCCTTTTTGTGGTGGGGCAAATTAGGAGTCGGATAGACGGTGAATGGGCTGTACCTTTACAGCGCTTTGTGAAGCCTAGAGACTGATGAAAAGTTGATTGTTATGGCGCATTAGTGTAGCTTTTTCATGCAGTTGTAGCGGATTGAACTGGTTTACACTTTTTCAGTTTGAATGTAAGCGAAGCAACAACAAAAAAATCGGAGAGACATGATGTAAATTTGGGTTGACATTGGGTTTAGGTAAAGGTTATGGTTAGCGTGAGGCTATGTGGTTTTGACTGCCAAAGAGACTGCTTGAGTGTGACTTTGATACTGTGTTTATGAATTAGTTTTGTTCATTATAGAGGCACCTTACCCATCCAATGCGTTTTGTCAGTGTCTAATTCATATATACGCATAATTTGATTCAGACCACACATGTACACTTATCCAGAGATCACCTCTGTTTTGATATTCAATGAAAGCTTCTTATAAAAGACATTGATGACACGTGAAAAAGATCTTCTCTCATCTGTTTGTGCAAAATAGGAATACCTGCACCATGAATGGTTTGTACTGGCGCCAGGTTTCGCATTGCCCCATTCCCTTTATGCAGGAAGCCTTTGGTCCCAGCAGATGGGAAATGACATTGGTATTCCGAGTATTTGGCAGCGACTAGGGGAAAGAAGAAGCAGGTATTTGGAGGTATTTTAATCGTGAGAGTAGATCAACAGAATGTGGATAAAGAGGAAGAGGGTGAGAACAATACACAGTGTATCTTTAGACTGTTCTGGCCCACTTTACACATGGCCTGTTTTTGCCATTGAAGAAGAATTTTAAATGTAGAAAACAGATGAGGTCTTCTTATCTAATGATTCCCGACAGGTCAGATCAGTGCATGTATGTGCTCAGGCTGTACGGGACTGTGTGGGGACATGATTTGTGTGTGGTTTTATGCTTTTTTATGATTAACATTTTCTTCCTGCCACCATGGTTCTCTCTCTGGTGATTTTTCTTCAGCTGGAAATAAATAAGCCCTCTTGATACTCCTTTAAGGCTGTGATTATTACTGGATATTTCATGGCTTAAGCACAGAAGTGAGTGATTAACTTCCCAGAATAGTTCTTATTTAGTTTTTGATCATCAACAAATGGGCTTTTATTGTCAGTTCAACATCCCAATGTCTGGCTTTATAGTTACCACAAAGCAATGCCGCACCATTGACTTGCAGCTCTAAAGCAACTGCAATGCAAACTAGGACCATTTAGAAAGACAAAACCGAAAATGTTAGAAAAAACATCATTGTTCCGGGAAAGTAAGCTTTTTCATTTTTGTTGAGGAGCTGAACAAGTAGGAAGATAAGAATAGAGGGAAGTATGACTTGCAGACAATGTGGAAATAATAAATCTATAACTGAAACATGGTTTTATAGGAAGACATATGCATGTAATATGACTAAGAATGAACCCCAGCAAAAAAAAAAAATAAAAAAAATATATATATATATATATATATATATATATATATATATATATATATATATATATATATATATATATATATATATAATTTTTAATCCAGTAAACATTAACATTCATTTGCTTACCTCAGTGATTCATGTCTAAGAAAGTTCTACTTTCAGCAGCAGTTGTACGGTTTTCTTTTTGAGGTCTTGGAGGTAATCTCTGGCTTGTGACGTGGCCAAACACATGGTGAAATGATGCACAATCATTTTGAAGATAAATGCAATTCCAATTGTGTACGAGCCAATCACTAGTTTATCATTCTGAAGTCAAATACCAGTTTGAGATTAACAAACAGCTGCACAGCTTTTGCATGAACCAGACTTTACTGTACAACCACAAGCTTTAGTGTATATTTTTGTGGATTTTATGTGAGAGACCTTCACAGGGTAGAACATAATTGTCAAGTGAAAGGAAAACAATACACATTTTCCATATGTTTTCATTGAGAAAAACTGATAAAAGTCTGTGCACCTGTCTTCAGCCAGCATGAGTCAATAGTTTGTAGAATTGCTTCACACTGCAACCAAAGCTGCAAGTATGTGGGGGTTGTTTCCACCAGGTTTGCACATCTCAGCTTATTCTTCTTTGATTTAATCAATATGTTGGCATGTGTCAGTGCATGCTTTCTTTGAGCTCTTGGTATTATGTCATCCTGCAGCAAATGGCCGTTACCAAGTCGTCGGTCACAGATTTTATCCTTTCTAGAGTATGTGTGGGCTGAAGTGGCAAAAACCCCTTTCATTTCTTGAAATAGCTCAAACTCAGCCAGATAAGAAGGGGACTTTCCGTGAACAGCACCAGGTATTGCCAACATTTTTACAAATGTGGATTGGTGTGAACGATTTGAACGTAGCTCTGGCTGTATTGGCATTTGATTCGCTTCATCTGACAAAACAGACATGGCCGACAGCATTGTGTTGCCACCACTATGTTTTAGCAGAGGACTGTTGTAACCAGGGGGATTCACCGTGTTAGAATATAAGCTTTGCTTATAGGCTATGAAAATCCGGTGAGTGAAAAGTAATGAGGACACTAGCAACTTGTTGGATGGCATGGTAGTTTCAAAATGCAGCTTGTCGTGAAAATGAGTTCTTCTTTGACATACGTAGCAAAATCATCAAAGACTTGGCATGGAAATAATCTGTCATCTGATCAAAGATCCTCGAACAGCAGAAACTTTCTTGCACATACTACGTAGCTCTCAAGAAGCTCAGATGACTTTCAAAAGCAACTTGCAACTTGTGAAACAGTGGGCGTTTGACCATGTCTCTGTACTCTTATTCTCTGTGACGGCGCATTTTCTACTAAACAGAGTCCAGATCTCTTCCCATCAAGCCAGCTTTTAAATTTGAGCGTTAAATAGAGCCAACAAAGAACTTCTGAACCTTTAATCCAAGAATCAGTGCTGTGAAGTAACTTTCTAAATTTCAAACAAAACAAACTAATGAGGACACCAAGGCTTTGTTCAACAAGTGACCTCATTTTCCAGCCTGTTCCTGGAAATATGTTTTTTGTTTTATGATTTTTTTAAAGGAACTTTGATTGAATTTTGCTGTTGTTAAAGTCTTTACTATTTTTTGAACGGTTTTTTTAAAGGCTCCAAAAGAGTCACGTTTTGTTGATCATGACTGATTTGTAAAACCGCACCGAGAGTGAATTATTCATATATAAAATTACGTTATTTCTAAATTGCAGTTCAATCCAAAAGTTTAAACTTACTCACACACAACCTTTTAGCCTAGAATTTACACTTACTTGACTATATGAAAAGTGTTTTCCTCACAGTCCAACACTACATCATATCCTGATGCTAAACTAGCTCTAGGTTAGCTTTGTGTATCAAAATATTTGCGTGGTAAACAAAATTTGGAGAACGTTACAAAAAAAATCTCCTAGCAAACACAAAAATATGCCAATCCTAACTGAGCTGAAACACATAATGTCTAGTTTGATTCAGACAAAACATGTTATCTCTGTTTTATACAGTGTATCTAAACACAATATATGAACTGTATTACATGCTGTGCAAGGTATTTTTACTCTGGTCAATTTAATGACACTTCTTGAAGCAAAATCTAAAGAAAACAGGAAGAAATGGGGACTTGCAGCATATTCATATTTCTAGTATACTAGTCAATGCATTTTTACTTCTGCTGGCTTCTTGTTTGAAATCTGATGAGTCAGAGTGAGATAAACATGATAAAAACATCCGCAGTGAAGTTTCTTATTCAATTCTCCCTTTAAATAGGTTTCTGTCTTACCAGAGATGCATGTCTTCACAGTTGTACCACCATCTCCACTACGATGTGGAGATTAACACCGCAGGAAGTGGGTACTGATCTGTGCCTATTGCAAACACAACACACTTTGTAAGACAGATGTCAGCTTGAAAAGTGGCAAGCATTTCCTACAATAAAAAAGAAAAAAATATACACAATACACAATGGCACGTGTCGGAATAAACCAACAATGTAGTTAAAAAAAAAAAAAAAGCCAAAAGAGAAGGCTGCACTGAATCAGTTCACACATTTTAATTTGAATAGAAACTGTTAAATATTTAACAAAAAAATTGGAAAAAACTTTCAGGTTTTGTGAAAGTATTAACAACCCCAGATCTTTTTTTACATTGTGGCACATTACTATGATATGTTGTATTGGGATTTTACATGATAAATCAGTACAACATGCATAACTGGGATTTACAAAGCAAATATGAAATATGGTTTTTATTTGTTCTCAGCTGAATCGATACTTACACCCACCTTTCAGCAAACTTGCAGTAGCACGTCTTTGACGGCATTTGCCCATTTTTGTTGTTTCCAAGCAGCAGTTTTTTTTTTTTATGTATCTGGATTTTGATCTGGACTTTGACTAGGCCGTGGGCACCTCTGACCAATTCTAAAGTCTTTTGCTGACTGTGAAATATATATTTTTTAATATTTTCTCCGTTCAAGTTAGTATTAACTCTGTCCAGCTATCTCATCCAAAGAAAAGAGTCACAGCTTGATGAAGTAATTGTTTGAGCTGTATTTTATGTAGGTATAAAAGACTTAATTTTCAGTCACAATTTTCAGATTTCAATTTGTGAAACATTTTGATAACCCTGAAATGTATTCCTTCCACTCTGCAATTTTGCGCTGCCTCTTGCCAGTCTTTGAAATTAATCCAGATTAAAAACATTCACATTTATGATTCTCACTGTCGCGTGAGAATATGAAAAGAGTTCCACTGGCATGAATACTTTTGCGAGACAAAGCTGCAAACCAACCAAACAACCAAGATAACAGGGCTGGTTGCATGTTTGCGTCAGAAGATAAAATGCAAGTACAGTGTTTCTCCATTGCATGCTCACATTTACGCAGCATCACGTTTCGCTGTATGTCAGTAGAAGATGGTGCTTCAGGGTTCAGCACAATGTCAAAGGTCAAGCCGATAGCCATGTAGGATCGAACACTGTAGTAGCTTCAACAAGCAGGCAACGAACAAACGCCTTTTCCTTTTTGGCTAACTCGTGGTACATTTGGTTACATTAAAGTCATCACTATTTAAAGGATGTTTTTGGTATCCTGCATGTCTTCTGCTGATGATCCTACATCACTGCTCAGTTTTGTCCAGGAAGAAATTTCACTTCAAGCCGTAAGCTTAGTCTACGTTAAAAGAGCTATTTTTGTCTTCAAGTACCCAGGCTTTAGTTTAGACATAAAAACAATTATTGTGATTGTTTTTGGCATCATGATGCAATCACAGCCTTATCGCCTCTTACTCATTTACCATTAGAGCATGAAAATGATTCAATCAAATATATTTGCTTTTGAAAGGTTCTTCAGCACAATCTAAGGAGGGCATCACTATGTGACTTTTATCAAAGAAGAAAGTTTAAACCTAACAAAGGTTTTAGCCTATAAAGGGTAAACTTTAATAGTCAACTTTGTTATATTGTTTGGTACCTTTGAACAAAGGGTTCCTTTGGATTTATTAAAGAAGGTATATCATGCAAAGTCCGCCTTTTAAAAATACATTTTTGTTTGGTACTTGAAGGCGCCTGGATTGCAGAAAAGTTTAGTTGACTGTTGCCTGTTGCTGCATAAATATCTTTATATTCTGCTCGGGGACACAGTTTTCTCTTCTCGTGCTCTTCTTTTTTGTCTACTCCCTAGTAATGTTTTTTTTGTTTTGTTTTTTTTTTTTTGTCACAGTATTTTCTGTAGAATTGCTAAGGTCACAGACTTCCAGCTAGCCACTTTTGCAAATCAAACATTTTCATTTCACAGTGATTTTTGGAGTCCAAGTTCAAGGATGCCAAAGCTACGAGTGGACAAGTCAAAACGTTTGGTTATTGGGTGTATTATCCCGCAAAATGTATTACACTCTACTGAGCCCCTGCACCAGATTGCTGAAACACTTGTCCTTGAAGTGCTTCGTGCAAACAAAAAGGACTTTTCCCACTGGTGTGGGTACATTTCCAAGAAAAATAACACTTAACCAGGCACTTCAAATCGGTTCTCCACCAGTATCCAGAAGGATTTCTCAAAATACTTCATCTGATTAAGAAGTGAGGTCTCTGTCTATGGAAATGAAAGACACAGCATAGCTGCAAATATGACAACAATGTGCTTTATTTTAGACATGGATTTATTGTGTGTTCATATGATGTCCTGCCCATTGTCTTGGTTGTTTTGATGGCAGTAACACTGTGCCTCATGTTAGGGCTGTGTGCTCTCTTTTAGCTATTTGACAACAAAACCCTCTTTACCACAACTGAATGATTTAAATGTGAAAAGGGAGGATTTTGGTTTTAGAATAGTCACTTTGAGGCTATTCTAAAACCATAAAAGCAGTGATGTGGCTTTTAGGATGGATTCATGGAGCAAGTTGTCATGTACAGTAGAAGCAACTCAAATCAGTTTTCTGCTTAAATCGGCTGGGTAGCATTTAGGGAGAATCTAATTTAATTTGCTTTCCTGCAGACCTTCTTGGGTGTGTTGACCAAGGAAAACATAAAAGCCTCAGGACACTATCCCCCCAGAGGCCCAACATTGAACACTTCTGTCAAAACATGATATCAAACCGTAAAAGTCAAACTCTGCGGGGCATCGCGAAGATACAAAAAGAGCGATTCATCCAGAGGTCATTTCACAACATTCAGTTTATATACTGTTGTAGCAACTGCAAAAAAATCATATTCAGAAGACTTTAGGAGTCTGGAGCGGATGGAATCGTATTCAACACAAAAACAATGTTTTCCAACTCCAGTTGCAAAAACATTGCGTAAGTCTCCCTGATGATGTTGTGAAAACAGATACCATGCTGAATATTTTCTCTTTTGAGTCCAAACGCTCGCTGCTCCAGACAGATGGGTACCCCACTACAAATTAATCCCTTTGCCATGTGAGTCATGTGGACTCCTTTGCGAAGCGAAAGAAACCTAGTCGGGGGCAAAGTTGACTGAATGTTGTGGTGTGGTTGGTAGCTGCGGGGTAAAACGCATTTCGTCTTTCACTTTCGATGTCTATCAGTTTGCCTCTTACAGAGCTTAACGTCCCTTTCAAAAGGGGATCGCGTACACTCACTAAGTCTGACAGACAAGCTGGGATTAATGTTGTTTTACTAAACTTTCATACGTCCGCAAGCCACTAAGCTAACCTCTCCGGAGGAAGCTGGGGAGCCTGTTAGATCTATTGAAGCTACAACATAAATAACACTCAGAATTTATGTGAAACAATACCCAAGATCTCCAAAGCAACAAGAAAACAGTGCACAGCCTCAGACATATTTATTACTACTCTGGACCAGTTTTAATCTGTCTGTGATAGAATCGTTGAGTTTATTTTGTACAGAAGCCACCGTCTCTGTTATCAAGTCTGAGATCTATTTGTCTGATGGTAATGGCCTGTCACGAATGGTTTCCTCTCCCTCGGACGTCCAGATAATGCATAACGGCCCCGTAAGTTTACTATTATGGGGACACTAGGAACTCATTGATGCTTTAAGTAATCTTTAGAGAAACGGTGACTCCTGAATCCTGCAACAGAAGGCACAGCAAAAGCTGTCCATGGCAACGAAGTGAAGCATACCTAACACATCTCCGAGGGCCCATTTCAAACAGAAATTTCAACAATAATACTTTTTTTCTTTTTCTCTCCCTTTTTAAAGAGGCCTGTCTCGTGTTCTTTGCTTCTGTTTCAAATGTGCTTTTGGCATGCCAGACAGCCATGAGCGAAAAAGATTTCCATCGGCTTTCTGCATTCAAAAGGGCAGTAAGACCTCTGGTAAATCTGGAAAACAGCCAGATGACTCACGGACCACATGATGCTCGGATTGTAAATCTCAAACTAAATTCCCTGACTTTTGTTTTCCTCAAACTGGTCATGAATAATATATCGATGTAAAGGTGACTGGGAGCGTAGCCATCTATAAAATGATCAGAAGGGTCAGGAGACTTACATGGCTGTAAGGAGAACAGTGTCTGCTTGAGGCGGTGAGGTGTTTTTTTGTTTTGTTTTAGTAGATGTCATGCATGTGTGTTTTTTTTTTTAACCGTCTCACAGACTGGAGTGAGCTTTGTCTACTTTTCTGTCTCGGTAGAACCAAGGGATGATCTACGCGCACTTTCATGTATTAGTGAAAGCATGAAAGCTGTATAAATTTCCTTTTACTTTCTTTCCTTTATGACCTTATGCATGTCATTGTTTTTCATCTTTTTCTGTTCGAGAAACAAGTTCACTTTAACTCTGAGTGAACAAAATACCATGAAACGTTACCAACTAGACAAAGGCACGAACACAAACATCAATAAAGCAAACACGTGTGTCAAACCCGAGGCCTGTGGGCCAAATCTGGCCCTCCATAACTAATCCTGTGGTCCTCCAGACGCTGGTGAGGTCTGTCAGAGTCATTGTTGGAGCATGTTTTGCCAAGTGTAGTCAGAAGTTTACATACATTGTGGTTTAGATTGATTGGTCGTGTAATGTTAGAACTGTGGTAAAACATGTCATCTTGGTCTGGGCTGTATTTAGACAAATGTGTGCCAAAATTTGAATATTAAAGAAAACAGAGTCAAACAAGAACTTCCATATGCACTTCTTGCTGAGGTATAATTAAACTTTTCTCAACAGAGACACATCAAATTAATGTATTTTACATATAAAAACAATCACAAAATAATTGCAAAAATGAGTATTTGTACGAATTTTTTATTTGACTGAGAGAGACATAAAGAAGAGAGAAAATCAGACTGAAAGAAAAGATGCAATATAGAAAAAATTACTACCTCTGGAACAATAAAAAAAGATCTTTAGTAATAGTTTTGCTACCTTTACTACTTTAACTGGCCATATTACATCATTTACTACTTTCTATGAGAATGACAAATCTCTGGGAATGACTTTATAGATATCTGAAAAAGAAAAGAAAGAAAAAACGTGATGTCTTTTGCTTGATGTGAGAGACACTAAAAGGAAGCGACTCACTTACTTTTAGCGAGACACTCGATAACTCCTTCTGGATTATTGCAGTTCATAGTTCTATCACCCCCCCCC